>NC_046660.1:16096889-16176230 GCF_010883055.1 Belonocnema kinseyi
TCCAGGTTTTTTCAATTCTTGAAAGCCTTCCAAACAAATCTACCTAGTCCGTTTTTTTCGGCATGGCCGACCAGCTAAAAGTGTCTTTCAGCTCACCGTGCGAAGTTTTCAGAAAGCACGTGCTTGTTCGCTTCCTGCTTTGTGAATCGAATTCGTGCCAGCGCACCGTGGGCTGAATCAGGAATTAACTATTCAAAATCAGTTACAGCCTACAATTCTTAACCGCTTTTCAATTTTCTTTAATAGAAACAATCAACGAAAGTTGCGCAAAAGTGTGTATTGATCATATTTTTTAATTTTTATAATTTTCTGTTTTTTACCTAAACAAACGAAGAGACAAAATGAGTCATTTTTCACTTATTCTTTTTTATCTGTAAATAAATGATTCAATTAATTTCGTTCTTCCTGAAAATATATATGTCAAAGCATTTCAGCAAAATAAATAATTAGTGGGTTTTTGAATATAGTTATTATAAACAAATCATATTAACAATAATGTCAACATCATGAAGGGTTTGCTTGAAAAGTATGTTTGTAAGTTGCATTTGCTTCATTTTATCGGCAAAATGATACTTGATCATAAAAATTTGTTTTCTGCTATAATTTGCTTATTTTATAAATAAATTATATAAAAAAATGCACAGTTTGGTCATTTATGTGCAGAAAGTAATCTTTTTTCTTTAATGGGTAAAAACATCGTGGAAGCCCAGTAGTGGCTTGAAAAACGTTACCCGGACTCCTCTCAATCCAAATCAACGATTTGTGGTTGGTATGCTGAGTTTAAACGTGGTCGTACGGACACAAACGATGCGGAACGTTCGGGTAGGACATTGGAAGCCGTTACACCGGAAAATGTGAGTGAAGTTTTAAAAATCGTAATGAAAAATCGCAAAGTAAAGATCCGTGAGATTGTAGAAATGACACAGATATCATCTGGAAGCGTCTTTACAGTCCTTCATGAAAAATTGAGCATGCAAAAGAGTTTTTCCAAGTGGGTGCCGCGATTTCTTTTAATGGAACAAAAAAGCCACGCCACAAGTTCATGAAAACAATGGCAAAAATAAACGATTTGGGTTTTGGTTTGTTTCCCCACCCCCCGTATTCGCCAGATTTAGCCCCTAGCGACTACTGGCTCTTTGCTGATCTCAAAAAAATTCTCCAGGGAAAAACATTTGGCTCGAATGAGGAGGTCATTGCCGAAACTGACGCCTATTTTGAAGCAAAGGATAAATCTTTCTATAAACATGGTATAGAAATGTTGGAAAGGTGTTGGAAGGATTGTATCACTCTACAAGGAGATTGTGTTGATGGATAAAAATGATTTGTGAAAAAAAAATGTTGTTTTCGTTGTTAGTCTCGGGACTTATTGAACGATGTGTTATTGGAAGAACAAAAACTGCTAATGCAATTGTGTCTCGTCTAACAAATACTAGTGGTGATTTAGATAATGTTTTTTATAATTCAGGTAAAAGAGTAGAATGTTACTCTGCAGAAGAAGCTTTCGCTTAAGTGGAAGATGCTAAGTTATCTAAGTATCAATACAATTTCCTTGAACTTCAGGCTAAAACGCGAAATGCGGATATCTATTCTTTGTATCATGAAGTTGCTTAAGCAAAAAAAGAATGTTATCCATCGCAGGCGCAAGTCCACATCACAGTAACAGAAGCTCGCATCAACCTTCACTTTCTAATTGGTCACTCAATAAGACGACTTTTTAAAGAACCTAATCAGAACGTCTAATCAGATGTTCGCGGACGAACATTCGTCAGATACGACAGTGTTCACGATATCGATAGTAGTATTATGCCTGAAGGTAAGTGAAAGTTCAAAAGTTGTTTGGAGCAATCATCACCCTAGCTCTCCTAGACGCTACATACCAATAGCATTTATATTCGCCAAGAAGACAAAGGAAATAACAAGAAAAGAGATTAAAAATAATAAACGCCAAATCAAAACTTTAGAACGGCTATGAAATTGACTATGGTAGATAATAAAGTCTGTCTAGCACTGTCTGATACCATTTCATTGGCTAGCTGCTACGGTTTTGCGGCGAAGCCAAGCAAAATGAACATACTTGATCGTGTTCGATCATAGATCAGCCAAGGCATTTTTTTCTGCAAATGTTGACAAGTAGTTGCACGAAAGTTCCTCCCATGTTTTTTAACAAGTTCGCATTTGAAACTGCACAATTGTACGTCAGTCTTTACTAATGGCATTTTATGCCTCCAACAGTACACAAAATGTGGCTACATGGAGCAACGGTTATGCAGCATTTTTTACTTCCAATCGGACAGTATTCAGAAGAAGCTGAAGAAGCACGTAATAAAGATTTCAAGCGGTTCAGAGAATTCAACACACGAAAGTGCTTTCGAGTTTTGACTGATAAAGATTTAATGCACACGAATGAATTTGTTTCTACAATTTTTTTATGAAATAAACACATAATATCGAATCACAAGTCTTTATCACTAGACATCACCACTTATATATATTAAAGATGATCGGAAAGAAAAAACGATACTTTCTTTCTATAAATGGCCAAAATATGCAATTGTTCATATAATTTGTACATAAAATAAACAAATAATATCAAATGACAATTTTTAACAGTGAGGTTCAAATTATTCGTGAATAGAAGCATGAAGAACACAAAGTATAATAGATTCTTGATATTTCTTCTTTATTTTCTAATGAATAACAAACTTTAATGTAAAATATTGTTGTAAAACAAACATACAGAAAGTAAGTAATCATTAAAATGTTGATGACACTTTAGATTGATTTATGGTGCGCCACTTCTTTAAAGTTAACGTGGAGCCATGTCGTCATCAGGTAAATCTGTTAAATTTCCTACAACATGAATGTTACCTGAAGGCATATAATGAACGTGAGGAACATCATGTATGTGATGCTCAGTTATAGGAAGAAGTATAGCTCTAAAACCACGTAAAGGCGGTCTTCTTATATGACATTTGTATTCTGTAATTCCATTAGGAGGACGATTCGGATTAGTATTATTTCCAATATTATTGTTACTGTGATTGGGGAGATATCCACGGCCATCTGCAAGACGTGCATAGAAAGTATTGTCTTCATCGATTATTACAAAAACGTGCCCAAATGGTTCATTAGCATCTTCTGGACGAAAATTGTGTGGCACACGACGCAGACTTCCATATACCACATGCTCAGGTGCGTTGACGCCGTTTCTCATGCCCTTTATGACAATTACGTTTCCTGGCGGAATATAAAAATGATCGATAATGGTCACTCCGTGATCCAAAGCACCATCTAAAAAAAAAAGATTTATGAAATGTGTGTTCAATAGTAAAATTTACGCAAAAAATACTAAGGACTCTTTTCCGAGCTTAGCAGGCTATATAAAGGCTACAAATTTCATCTCTTTGTTTTCATAATCAGCCCCCTCAGAGAAATAAAATATTCATTTTTCAGCCACCTTAACAAAATATCAGCTTGCCAAACTCAAGCTTAATCTATAGGAAACCAGAAGAAAAAGGCTGCTATTCTGGGATTACTTAAGCAAGATCAGACTCCATGGAACAAGGTGCATTCCGCTAGCACCTCCGCCCAGGAGTTTGAATATTTTCTTTATGCCAGAACTCTGGGCTTTTCTTTTGCACCAATCTTGATTTTCGACCTATCTTATTTTTCCAAAAACATCGGATTTCGAAGTGGAGGTACTTTCTGCCAGTACCTCCATTGCAGAAAATTAAAATAATTTTAAAAGTCAACAGCGGCAGAATTTTTAGCTTTTCTTGGGCTATCAAAAACCGCACAAATTATTATTTTTCAAACAACCCCTATCTCCTAAAAATTAAACAGCCAAAACTAAGTCTCAACTAGACTAGCCAAAACAAAGTGTCCACTAGAGAAAATTTCAAAAAATAGAAAAATCAACAGCGCCAGAATTTTAGACTCCTTTGGGCTTTCAAAAAACACACAAATTAATTTTAAAAAAGCCTGTCTTCAAAAAATTACCCTTAAGAGAACTAAGGCACCCCGCCTTAATGTAAACATACCCGAATTTCTTGCTATTTTTGGTCTTCTCAAAACTCTCACACATTACTTCCAAAAACCAACCCTAACCCTGAAAATAGTCCCAGAGAAAAGATTTGTAATAAAATGAAAAAATAATAATTCTATTCACCTTAGAAAAACACTGAACCATACACAAAACCCTATAATGATAATTAAAAATATATTTTAAAAAACCCTGTCACATTTAACCAAACCCCATTTGGCTTGCAAAACAGTCTCAAATTAAAATAACTGCCTGAAACAACTTTCAAACACTCTAGGTAATAAATCTATCTCGAATATAAAATTCAACATCACCTGTGAAATACCCACCTTATGAAAGGCTCACCTTCTATCAATTAACACGAACAGAAATATTTCAGATTAAAAATAATTATCAATGGCAATTTTTCAAGAATCCAGTTAATATACCTATTCCCACAGTAATCTTACGAAACTCCTGGAAACTACCTTCATCACATTTAACGAACCAAATCTTACCTTACATCATTTAAAAGGGTAGAAAATATTTTACATTGAATACTATCACTTCACACAGCTCTCTAGGTCTCTAGTAGATATATTGACCCTCACAGTAATATTTTACATCCCCCTTGGAACTGCCTCTGTCATATTTAACAAATCTAATATTAGCTGTCTTTAACTTAAACCATTAAAACAATTAAAAGTTTTAAAAAGTATACTTAGACAATTTTCTAAGATTTTCTTCATATCTAATTCTACAGTAATTTACCACGAACCCTGAGAAATAAGCCTAACACGTTTAACGAAGCAAGTCACAACTGCCCTCAAATAAAATTTTTAAAAATCAATACAAAATAATTACTCCAAGCAGCTCTTAAGATCTCTAGATAATATATTTACAGCTAGAGTAATATTCCGCAGCCCCTAATGGTTGTGGAATATTACTGTGGCTTTGAGTATATTGACTCGATATTTCGAGACTTGCTAGTGGTAATTATTTTAAATTTGTATTATTTTATAGCGTTTGGATTGATATACAGTGAGAGTTGGTTCCTTAAATATGACAGCGGTAGTTCTTGAGATTCAACGAAAATATTACTGTTGAAACAAAACTATCAACCAGAGTCTTGGAAAGTATGTCTGAGGTGACTCTTTTTAATTACAATTTTTAGGGAAGTTTTATCTAAAGAAAGCTGAGACTGGATTCTTTTAATTGTTAGGTGTTCGTTGAATCGATTCGTTAAATGTGATAGAGGTAGTTTCTAGTGTTCTTAAAATATTTCAGTTATGGTGAATAATTCTTCTAAATCCTTGAGATGCTGCATGTGGTTATTCTTTATTTTTAAACTATTTTTTTACTGTTTTAATTGGTGGAAAACGTGACTTGGTTCCCTCAATAGGATAGGGGTAGTTTCTAGGGGTCCTATAATATTACTGTGAGGATGGATATATCTGCTAGAGTCTTTACGACAACTTTACGACGCTAGAAATTTATCGACTAAAAAAATATATAATCAAAACTTTTTAAAAAAATTTTAAGTTATAATTAAAACTAAAATTGTATGAGAGCCGCTGTGTCCATTTTAATATTCGCTTTAATTTTTAATAATAAATTGTATATTATTTTAGACTAAATATAAACTTATATTTTAAATTGATAAATATTTAGACAATCACAATAAGAAACGTTCAATAAGCGAACGTACATCTACAACATTCTGATCACCGTCACTTCTTCCATATGTTGCAGGACTTAATTTTGGAAACGTGACACTTAATCGAAATGTTAATGTAAATAAATTTTAAAACAATGTTATGTGTAAAGATCACATCGAATAATTTTAGACTACCATTACCTAATTTTTGACTAAACTCTGTGATAAAAGTCTAAGGTTATAGTGCAATACTAGAAATGCGTGAACTAATAATATTAAAAGATTGTAATATATTTCCATATATGAAATATATTGAAAAGTTGCCTTATAAACTCTTTTATTTCCATATGTTACAAGATTTCAATTCAGCAACGTGGCACTTAATACATATTTAAATTAGAAACCTTTTTCAAAAACATATTTTCTATTAAACATTCTACAATATATTTCAATAATATGGAATATTTCTTATTTACTAGTAATATTATATAATATTAGGATCACCCACTTGTAAAATTGAGCAGAGCCACGTAGGCAAATAATAGGATGACGATTTTCATTGTTTTAGACACGAGTAGAGATAGCGATACTGATGACTAAGTTTTGCAATGAAAAATTTCTTGAAAGGCGTCTCATTTTATGAAATATTTACAATTGATTAGTGGGGCGCAGAATGTTGGCCCAGCATTTATCATGTTTGATGGACTTATTATTCATAGCATCTTCAGAAATGTTTAAGTTTATTACATTTGGTTTTTCAAGCGAACTAAATTGTGGAGGAAATAAAGTTTCTTTTCTTTTTAATTAAAAAGATCATATCTCTACTGAAAAATTAATTTTTCAATAGAAAGTATGAGTTTTTAACAACAACGAATCAAATTATATCCCAAAAAGAAATAGTTAAGTATTAATCTACAAAAATCGTATAAAAATATTTTTTTGGTATTTATTTAAATTTTTTCCCAGAGAGATATTTTCGCGACAGTCGAAGGAGACGGCAATTTTGACACGGCAGATTTCTTACAATATTCATCTCTATTTCAATAAATTAGGCCGAAGTAAGATTGAATAACCCGACACTTGGGGAACACCAACGGTAAGTGAGAGCGAGTCTCGGCGTGCTCTGGGCAGTGATCCCAAATCTGAAACGAGATGTGGTCCAATACTATGACAGGGCTATGTCCGTGTGGATATAGTAGGAGACGCTGTAAATGACTTAGTTGCGCGCGCAACCCATTTCTCCTCTTCTGAATTTGAATGTATATTAATAATGATAATATTATAATTATGTTATATTATAATAGTCTTATTTATATCTTGATCCGCATTTGAAAGAAATTAAAGAAATTGGCCACTTTGGAATTCATCTCGTTTAGGATAAAAACTCATTTATTTAATTGAAAAATTAATTATTTTGTTGAAAATGTAACTATTTTGTAAAAAAGTCCTCTTTTCTATCAAAAGTTCAACTACTTTTCAAATTTTTATTTTTTTATTTGAAGATTCATCTCTATCGTTGAAAATACATTTTTGAAACTGACAATTAATCAATACCATTTTTGGTTATGAAATCATGTGTTTTGTTAAAAGGTCGACTTTCTTTGTAGAATATAAATTGTTTTATGGAAAATTTATACTTTTTGATTGAAAATTACATTTTTCGGTTGAATTATCAACTATAAATATTTTTTGGTTTAAGTCGTTCTGTTGTAAATGCAACTATATTGTTAAAAATGAAAACCATAATTTTTGGGTGGAAATACTCTTTTTGTTTTTAAAATTAAATAATTTCGTTGAAAGTTCATGTATTTTGTTGGAAATTGACCTTGTTTAGTAGAAATTTAATCTTTTTGGTTGAAAATGTATCATTTTTGGTCAAAAATGCAATTGTTTGGTTAAAATATCTACTGTACATCTCCTTGGCTTTAAAAGTCGAATATTTCACTAACAGTTAAACTACTTTGTAAAAAAAATACGTTTTTTTAACAAGGTTTTTAAATTATGGTTGAAAATTTAACTATTTGGTTAAAAGTTTAATTCTTTCATTGAAAACTCATATTTTTCGCTTAAAAAATTCAACTTTTTGTAGATAATTCTTCTTTTTTACTTTAAAATTAAATAATTTCTTTAAAAATTCATGTATTTTGTTTAGGATTTGTCATTTTTTGTAGATCATCAATTTTCTTGGTCGAAAATTCATCTGATTGGTTGAAAATTTAACAACTTTGTTTAAAATTAATTTTTTCTGTTAAAAGTTATTTATCTTTTTCTGAAAATGTGACTATTATATGATTGATTAAAAATTAATCGTATATATTGGTTAAGTTGGAAAATCGTTTTTTTTTATAGAACATTAATCTTTTTGGTCAAAAATTCACCTTTTCCCTTGAAAATTCAACAATTTTGTTGAAAATTCTTTTTTTTCTTGTTTAATTCAATTTTGTAGCACAGTTTTTATCTGGAAATCGTACTATTCCACTTTCGGTTAAAATTTTATCCTGTACATTGTACATTGTACATTGTACATTGTACATTGTACATTGTAAATAATTTCAAATAATTTCAAGTTATAAATTAATTTTGAATATCATTCTAAATTAAAAGTGTAGCCTATTCCAATTCAAATTTCAGGATGAAATTAAAAAATTCAAAATTTTAAATCTGTAAATGATTTTTTTGAGGTGGAAATCTTTTGAATTTTAAGCTTTTAAAACTGAAGCTTGACAAATTTTTAATTCAGAAATATTTCATTTAAACGCTCAATAATTCATACGTATAAAACACAAACTTTTAACACCTTTTAATTTTACAATTTTTTAAATCAAATTATTTTAAAATATGAAATTACCATTTTAAAATTTTTATGACTTTAACATTTTAGAGATTTCTGGTTAAAAAATACAAATTACGCTATTATTTTTAAGGTTCAAAATTATAATAATTCAAAAAAATTTCACTTCGTAACATTAAAAATTGAACGATTAAATTAATTTTTTAATTAAAAACTTTTTAAAATAAAAGTTACATTGTTTTTATTTTAAGTTGTTCCATATTAATATTTTTGTATTTTTATTTAGAGATAAAAATTTGAGTTTGCCAATTGAAAATCTTAGAAATTGACTTATTATCAGAATTATTGAATTCAACTAAAATGATAAATCTTCAACAAAAAAAGTTTAAATTTTTAAGTAAAAACTGTTGAACTCATCCCAAAAGTTATAAATTTTACACAAGATAACGTTTCAACCAAAAATAGAATAGTACAATTTCCAGATAAAAACTGTGCTAAAAAATTGAATTGAACAAGAAAAAAACGAGTTTTCAACAAAATTGTTAAATTTTTAAGGGAAAAGGTGAATTTTTTACCAAGAAGATTAATGTTCTATAAAAAAAAAGATTTTCCAACCTAACCAATATATACGATTAATTTTTAATCACTCATATAGTAGTTACATTTTCAGATAAAGATAAATAATTATTGTAATAAATAATTATTGTTAAACTTTTGATAGAAACGAGGACCTTTTTGAACGAAATAGTTACATTTCCAACAAAATAATTAATTTTTCAATCAAATAATTGAGTTTTTATCCAAACGAGATGAATTCCAAAATCGCCAATTGCTTTAATTTCTTTCAAATGCGGATCAAGATATAAATAAGACTATTATAATATAACATAATTTTAATATTATCATTAATAATATATGTATATATTTATATAAATATAATAGTATTAATATTTATACAATTTATATTTTATGCTTGAAATAACATAACCTCAAAATGTACGTATATAAAGAGGCGAGCGCAGTATTCAAATCATGAGTATCGCCATCCCAGCATCGAAATCTGAAAATATTAAAATCTCAATTTCTTGATTTTATTTTAAAGCAGATAGAGATATAAATAGAACCGCCGAAGAGTTCCGAGCGGCAATCGTGGACCTTCGAGTTTTCAAATTCAGAAGAGGAGAAATGGGTTGCGCGCGCAACCCAGTCATTTATATCGTCTCCTACTATATTCACACGGACGTAGCCCTGCCATAGTATTGGACCACGTCTCGTTTCAGATCTGGGATCACTAGCTCTGGGCTCTTTCCTCCTTTTGCCTTCTCCTTCCACTCGCTCGTGCGCTGATTGGTTGCAGTTAGCGGGACGGTGGACAGTGTGTTATAGCGGACTTCAGTGCCGACTACTAAGGGTACCAGCGGTCCCCGTAGTCTGTACTATCCTCCTCATGTTACGATTTTGACCAACCAATTCTACTTTATTCGATGGATAATCATTCTTCTTACCATTCGGTAAGACCTACTGGATACAGCCTGGAGCCAAAATTTATCCTGTCATCAGCAATACATCTCCTTTGGTACCAGTAGTCCCAATAGTAATTGTACGGTGCTGGGCTAAAGCGCAACATCACAAGCGTTACAGTGTTGACAGACTACAACGGCAAAAACGTAAACGACAAAAACGACGACAGCCAGAGACCGACGAAAAAACAATTTTTCTAACTCAGGGGCTCTCAAAACGTCGAAAAATCAGTGGAATCCGCGAAAGTAATTTTTCTCATCAATCAAATACTTTCTTATTAGAACGAGAATGTAAAAATTGGAAATTGGTTAACAATTGTAGTCTGTAGGTCAGGGCTCGCCACTTTAAGCCGGTTCTGACTGCCACGACAAATGTATGGGTGCCACCAAGTTTTTGTGGCAGCCAATGGAAGAATAATATCTTCCACACCCGGCGGAAGATATAATGACCGTGAAGGGCTAGGAACCAGTCGAACGACAAGGTTTCTTACGGTCAGTTTGAACCAGTCTCGTGGCTGCCACTGGCAGCCACTGCAGCCAATGACTGCCTTTTGGTGAGCCCTTTTATAGGTGATTTTGAGTAATAAATTTCCGATTTAGTTTACTGTGCGCTGGCAAACAAAATGGGATACGCTCGAAACGCCGTCGGTTTAGTTGACCCCTGGGACATCTTTTTTCAGGTCAAATTTTAATTTTTTAGTAACATATATTAACAGGTAATGCGAAGGTGGGAATCTAAAGTTGGATCGCCGAGAGGAAGGTAAAACACGAATAAAAGAAACGTGATTTAAAAAATATATAGGCTATTTATTGCCACTTACATTGGCAAAAGTTCAACAGCGCGTGGCGAGATACGGGCGATCGTGGGGACAATCGTTTCGGGTTGGAAGGTCAAGATTGGCAGGTCAAGCCGACCACTAAAATGGAGAACGCTAATAACTTAACCCAATCGTAAATTTTATTCCGAATATTCAAGTTTATCTGAATTAGTTGAAACTCAACATTTCTACTTACAATTAGCGACAGAATACGAGTAAAATATTATTTTGAAAATGTCATCTTCACAAGTTTGTAATTTAGGGACAAAAAAAGACATAAGTGAAAAAATATTTTTGCGAGTTTCTGGCGCTAATTACCATTACATTGGTGTAATTGGTTGATTTGCTTAATTCATTATAATTGTTCAAACATGTAAGATTGATTGATTGAGACGCAGATTGATGACCTCAGAGGAAACTTTTTCGGCTATCGAGATTCAAGAAGCGTTTCTCCGAATATTGAGAACTATTGGAAGAACAAAAACTGCTACTGCAATTGTGTCTCTTCTTACCAATACCAGTGGTGATTCAGATAATTTTTTTTATAATTCAGGTCAAAAAGCAGAATGTTGCTCTACAGATGAAGCTTTAGCTTGAGTGGAAGATGCCAAGTTATCTAAGTATCAATACAATGTCATTCAATTTCGGGCTAAAACGCGAAATGTGGATATCTATTCTTCGGATCATGAAGGTGCTTAAGTAAAAAAAGAATGTTATCCATCGCAGGCGCCAGTCCACATAACAGAAACAGAAGCTCGCATCAACCTTTAGTCTCTAATCGATCATTTAATAACACGAGTTTTTAAAGAACCTAATTTAAAACTTCCTCCTATAGAGAAGAGGGTGGAAACTTGTAATTTATATTTACTCATAAAATATAGCTGCGATAAAGCTTCAGATCATGGAACGTCTAATCAGATATTTGCGGACGAAAATCCGTCAGATACGACAGTGTTCCCGACATCGATAGTACCATTATGCCTGAAGGTAAGTGAAAGTTTAACAGTTGTTTGGAGCAATCATCACCCTGACTCTCCTAGACGCTGCATATCAATAGCATTTATATTCGCCAAGGAGACAAAGGAAATAACAAAAAAAGAAATTAAAAAAAATTCCATGTTTTTTAACAAGTTCGCATTTGAAACTGCAAAATTGTACGTCAGTCTTTACTAATGGCATTTTATGCCTTCCACAGTACACAAAATGTGGCTACATGGAGTAACGGTTATGCAGCATTGTTTACTTCGAATCGGACAGTATTCAGAAGAAGCTGCAGAAGCACGTAATAAAGATTTCAAGCGGTTCAGAGAATTCAGCAAACGAAAGTGCTCTCGAGTTTTGACTGATAAGGATTTAATGCACAAGTTTCTTCTACAATGCATTTCTTTCTATAATTTGTTTATGAAATAAACTAATAATATCGAATCACAAGTCTTTATCACTAAACATCACCACTTATATATTTTAAAGATGATTGGGAAGAAAAAACGATACTTTCTTTCTATAAATGTTCAAAATATGCATTTGTTTACAAAATAAGACAAAATTATCAATTTATAAGCCTGTAATACTAAAAATCTTAAATAACACAATCTGAAGGCGACAAGAAAGAAATAAATGGCCTTCTGACCATAAATGTCCAAAATATGCATTTGTTCGTATAATTTGTTCATAAAATAAACAAATAATGTCGAATGACAATTTTTAATGGCTTCCAAGGCTACAGTGATAAAACATAGGACAATTCTATACTATCAGAGCCACTGTGACTCCTTAACATGTAAATAGTAGTCAGACTCAACCCTAAGACTAATCTGAACTTGTATCATTTAATAGTGAGATTCAATTTATTCGTAAATAGAAACGTGAAAAACACAAAGTACAATAGATTCTTAATATTTCTCCTTTATTTTCTAATGAATAACAAACTTAAATGTAAAATATTGTTGTGAAACAAACATACAAAAAGTAAGTAATCATTAAAATGTTGATGACATTTTAGATTGATTTATGGTGCGCCACTTCTTTGAGGTGAACCTGGAGCCATGTGATCATCAGGTAAATTTGTTAAATTTCCTACAAGATGAATGTTACCTGAAGGCATATAATGAACGTGAGGAACATCATGTATGTGATGCTCAGTTATAGGAAGAAGTATAGATCTAAAGCCACGAAAAGGCGGTCTTCTTATATGACATATGTATTCTGTAATTCCATTAGGAGGACGATTCGTATTAGTATTATTTCCAATATTATTGTTACTGTGATTGGGGAGATATCCACGGCCATCTTCAAGACGTGTATCGAAAGTATTGTCTTCATCGATTACTAGAAAAACGTGCCCAAATGGTTTATTGCAATCTTCTCGACGAAAATTGTGTGGCACACGACGCAGACTTCCATAAACCACATGCTCAGGTACGTTGACGCCGTTTCTCATGCCCTTTATGACAATTACGTTTCCTGGTGAAATATAAAAATGATCGATAATGGTCACCCCGTGAACCAAAGCACCATCTAAAAAAAAAAGGATTTATGAAATGTGTATACACTGGACCCATTCATTTTTAATTAGTTTCTTTCCGCAAAATCTTCTTCCCTTTCTTTATAATCCTTCTTATGAATCCTATTTCCTACTCACTTAACTATCATCAGCCTCTATTTTCCCCTTTCTTCAATTTGATTTCCAAGGTTCAATATTAAGATTTACGCGAGAAATACTAAGGACTCTTTTCCGAGCTTAGCAGACTATATAAAGGCTACAAATTTCATCTCTTTGTTTTCATCAGCGTAGGTTATTTTAAGGGTGCACATTAAAAACTCTGGGATAAGTTTTTCTGCAAATAATTTCAATATGGAATTTCATTGAGCTCGGAGCTGAGGTACGAAACTATCGTCGATTGGTCGACCCTGTAATAAGGTGTTGTTTAAAACAAAATGATAAGTGTCCAATAATCTGGATTGGTGACGAAAAAGAGCCCAAAAATATAAAAAATTCTGATATGCTTACGTCTACATTTAGTTTGAGGACATATTTTACTTAAGAGGTAGTTTTTAGAAAATAGTGGTTATTTTAAAAATCTGGGCAAATAGCGAATTTATAAATACAAATCATCAAAACCTAAGATTCAGACATCTTTTCAGTTACATATTGATATGCAAAATTGTATGTTATAACAAGCCAGAAATTGGTCATTGGCTGTAGGATAGGAATTTACGGAATAAAAAAATATATAATCAAAACTTTAGAAAAAATTTTAATTATGATTAAAACTTAAACTGTATGAGAGCCGCTATCTCTATTTTAATATTCGCTTTAATTTGCAATTATAAATTGTATATTATGTTAAACTAAATTTAAGCTTATATTTTGAATTGATAAATATTTAGACAATCAAAATAAGAAACGTTCAATAAGCGAACGTACATCTACAACATTCTGATCACCGTCACTTCTTGCATATGTTGCAGGATTTAAATCTGGAAACGTGGCACTACATCGAAATATTAATGTAAATAAATTTTAAAACAATGTTATGTGTAAAGATCACATCGAATAATTTTAGACTACCATTGCCTAATTTTTGACTAAACTCTGTAATAAAAGTCTAAGGTTATAGTGCAATACTAGAAATGCGTGAAGTAATAATATTAAAAGATTGTAATATATTTCCATATATGAAATATATTGAAAAGTTGCCTTATAAACTCTTTTATTTCCATATGTTACAAGATTTCAATTTAGCAACGTGGCACTTAATACATATTTAAATTAGAAGCCTTTTTCAAAAACATATTTTCTATTAAACATTCTACAATATATTTCAATAATATGGAATATTTCTTATTTACTAGTAATATTATATAATATAAGGATCACCCACTTGTGAAATTGAGCAGACCCACGTAGGAAAATAATAGGATGACGATTTTCATTGTTTTAGACACGAGTAGAGATAACGCTACTGATGACTAAGTTTTGCAATGAAAAATTTCTTGAAAGGCGCCTCATTTTATGAAATATTTACGATTGATTGGTGGGGCGCAGAAAGCTGGTCCAGCAATTGTCATATTTGATAGACTTATTACTCATAGCACCTTCAGAAATGTTTAAGTTTATTACATTCGGTTTTTCAAGCAGACTAAATTGTGAAGGAAATAAAGTTTCTTTTCTTTTTAACCAAATTAATTTAAAAATTGCTAAACAACACTTAAATGTTGAGAAATTGTATGTTTTTTATTATTATTACACCATTAAGCCATTTCCCTTTCGGGGTAGGCGTGACTCACTCGGCAGGGGAAAGGAGTAGTGTGTGGAAGGGATAGAGATTTTTCAGATTGATCCAGAATTCTCGTGCTGTTTAAGTAAATAACACGTTCGTTCCGCAACGCTACTCCGACCCAGGTTGCTGATCAATCTCTCTAGCAATCACCCTAAGCGAAGAACCTCACGAAGTCGTTATGTAAGGTTCCCCACTTGGGTCCATTAATAGCCAAGGTCTTTGTTTCAGGCGTCATTCAGTCTATCTGAAATTTTAATATTTCGTCATAAGAATTGTTTATAACAATGGTTATTATAAACCCCATACGCTCGCGCAGGTCGTCATCTACTCCGTTTGTGTTTAAATGAAGTTTCGTTAAAATGACCTGAAAAACCTCTTCAGTTAGGACATTTCACCATCCTGGTAATTTCGCCATTACTGCGTCAAGATTAGCCTTAGATTCCCTATCGTGTCCCTTGACCGACGTTTCCGACGTATGTACAACTGTATCCGGCGTTTCGCTCAATTCCAGGTTCTCCAGTAAATTGGGGTCTTCTTAATTGTCCTCTAGCATTGCTTCCCCCTTCCCTGAGCCGCCGTAATCCATTGGTCTTTGCTAATAGGAAATTCGTTGACTAGAAAAAAATCTGGAAAAACACGCGAAAAAAGTTATTTACATCACACGAATTTTCTACCCGTCGCGTGGAAATCAGACCTTCACTTTTCTAGGCAATTTTTTTGCTAGGTCGTTCGGAGAGATTAGTGCTGCCCAACTTATCACTTTTGGCCTTTGAGCCTATCTTCTCTTCAAGCTTCGATCCTCGCGGAGTCTCTATTGACTTATCACTTTCTCTTCGAAACACTCGCGACAATCATCCACGTTATTCCCGGATCGAAGTCGAAGCGTGAGCGGCACTTAGAAATCTTAAGGAAATACCTACTTACCTTGTCGCCAACTGGCTGCTGCCGACAAATCCTCAGCTTCCATCTTTTTGTTTGGTTTCTTTCGCAGGGTACTCTGGTCTATTCGCTGTTTACGCTCCGCAAGCTGACTCTGATGTTCGCTGCTCGTTTCGTCACTTGCTATTGTTTTCCATCTGGCCTTATCAACTTCCTGCGAGGCCTACCTTGATTGGTTTGTTTAAACGGACGAGCTCCAATGGGACCTTCCTTCAATTCGCGCCTTCCACGATAAAATCCGTCCTGCCGATTGGTTCTGACCTACGGACCACCGGGTTTGCTATTGGTTGTGTGCACGCTGCTTTTAATATGGCTACCATGGCTTGTGCCAGGTTACCTAGCAACGTCACTCGCGCATATCGGCAACCCCTCTCATGCCAGCACGTGGTTGCTCGTTCACGTAGTCTGGCAGGGGTGTTTGTGTCTGCTGCGGTGGTTTCCAAGAGTGTGGTCGCAGTTATGCTGGTGACCGGTTGGTCCTCGACGTTTACATCTGTCAGATAGTTCGTAATTTTAGTGGTTATGTCGTGCTGTTGAATCCCGGGAATCCGGGTTCTCAGTTCATCTTCGCTGTGGATGTCTCATCTTGGTCCTCTTCTGGTGCCTCTCGCGTCGACCCCCATCCCTCACACTCAAGATTTGATCCTAACATATTTGTTTATTTAAATTTTCCCGGGTTTCCAGCGTTACTTTTCCATCGTTCTATTCGGTACCCTCCCGTTGTTTTCAAAATAGATAACCTTCCTACTATTTAGTTTTCGGGCGTAATTTTATTAACATTAATGCTCAACTCTTTGTAATTTATCAACTCTGTGAAAAAAATTTTTAATTATACAATTAGTGAAACTTTTGTTCATAACAATTACTCAACTTCAATGTTTTAAATTTAAAATATATTAAAACCTTTCAATTTCTTCTCTTCGTAAAAAGTTTTCAATTAAAAGGCTGTACTTTACTTGACTTTAATAATAATTATTTGATTTAAGCGCTTCTAAAAAAATAATTGCACTGTAATGTTAATTGTTTTGATTTCCAATTTCTCTAATTTAATTTCCTTTCAATTTAAAAGGCTTTGCAGTTATAATCCATTTTCTTAAACTGAATAATTTTGAACTAAATAATAATTAAATTTCTAATATACTTCTAATTTAAAATAAAATTCTTGATTAATGAAGTATCTTCGTTCTAAATAGTTATGCTCAAGCTTAAACTATTCTTTATGTTTAGACTTATAAAATGATCTAAATTATATTTAATCTTCAAATTTAGTTTTACAAAATAACTTTTAAATTGCACTAGAATAAAGTACGAATATATTTTTTTTTAAACATATTGACTTAGAAACTCAAAAATTTATCTTTTAACATAAACCAGTAGAGAAATTCATTTAATGTAAATAAGCCTTATCTAGTTTTTAAATTAACCTCGATTCTGTTTGAATTCTGAAATTCGATAAAGTTTGGATTTAAATAATTTTATTTTATTTTTAAATTTATCTTAATTTTATTTATATTTTAAGTTCAGTTAAAAAAAATCATTTTTGAAATTTCACTAAAATTATGAAGTACAAAAAGAATTTTGTTAAAAAATTACTCATTTATTAACTCGAAAATTTATTTTTTCAATTGAAGCGTAGGAGAAATTTATCAATAAAAAAAAAGAATACCCTAAAATATTCCAAATGCTTTAAAATTTCATTCTAAATAATTGAAATCAAGGGTGAACTTCCGATTAAGGTTTACCTTCAAAATCATTCACACTGCGTACACCTATGTATTTTGTTGCGCTGATTACGAATATGATAGTGAAAATTGGCGACTAGGCGATTTTCATGGTGAAACCATGAAAAAACCATAAAAATCATGGTTTTTGGCGTTTATCTCAGGCAATTTGCAAAATTTAAAAAAATGTTTCAAACAAAAGTTGTAGACCCCATCGAAATACATATTTTTTGTTTGAAGCATTTTTTTTACGATTCATCGTCTTCGAGGTATGTACGTCCATTGGTTTCGGCTTGGTGCCTAATCACGCTCTTCACCGCGGGAAGGTTGGAGTACTTTGACGAGCATATTTTTTTTGTTTTGTTAGTATGTAATTTTTTTTAGTTTTCAATATTTTTAACGTTTTTTTTTTGCATTTTTGAAGGCTTTTTGTTTTTTATTGATTTTATCAACATTTTTATCAGTTTTTGCCGGGGTAGCAAATTTTAATGTCCCACATTAATTGCAAGAAAGGATCAGCGTTCATCTTTTTCAGTAGACGCCGCCACAAAAACTCGGAAAGGTGATCCGCTAAATTGTTTTTTCAAAAACCTCAACAACTTTCGACGACCGATCTTACACTCGTCGATTTCCACGATTTCGCCAGCACCCCCAATTTGACATTCATCCTCAAATTTTTGGTCAATAGCAACCATGCAAACCTCTCTACAATAAGAAAAACGATCGCAGACGGTTTCTGAAGATATTTCTTGACCTTCAACAATACTGCTTTCTCGAATGGTTTTCTCAAAGTTTAAATTTACAGCAAAGCTGTATATAATTAGCATGCAAGCTGCTGGAGAAATTCGGCACCTTTCAAACCACGTATACAGTTACATTGTGATTATACAAGCCTTTTTTTTAGCAAGCAATTTTACCACATGACAGCAGATTATCTTTGAGAACGATTTTCTTTTTATGTTTTGAACAGTATCTTTCGCGTGGAATTAATTCAATTTCTCGTAACCACTCAAGGGTCTTTTAACGATTTTGAAAAATTTGGCTCAAATTAAAAATATTATACTTTTGGTCCATACTTTATTGTTTTTAGTCAGCGACGAGCAAAGAACGCTTGTGAAGGCAGACGAATCTGCGAGTATTGCACCCGACTTCGTTAGCTAATTTATTGTGTTTAGGACTAAGTGTCGATTGCGAGACAATGAACCATGCGCACCTAGCGGTATTTAGCTTGAACTGCACAGTGCACAGTTATATTTTATTGAAGAAAACGTATATCCATTTAATTAGAAAAAATATATCTTTCTATGAGAGAAAAATGTGTTTGGAACAAAAAATATATTCTTTCGAGCGAAACATATATACAGTTCACTCAAATATATATTTCTTTCTTTGAAAAGAGAGTTTATGTTTTCACAAATCTCCCCCTTTTCCAAGTTCCGTGGGGGCGGGAAGGTACCCCTGTGACAGGTTATAGAAACAATGTAGGTCACATACCTCCCCCTTTTCCAAGTCCCGTGGGGGCGGAAGGCACTCCTGTTCCTTCCCACCATTCTACGAGCGCATATTCACTCTTCAGCCTTCTAGAATTTTTCATATCATTTAAGTCTATTTTCTTAAAAACTATTAGTCGTAGAGTAAAAATGTATTGCACATAAAATATGTATTTTCAAAAAATCTACAACTTTTATTTAAAGCTCTCATATTCAATTGCTGTAATCAATTGAAAATTCCTTGGCGTCTTTTAAAATTCCTGAAATATTTACAATTCTTACAAATATTTGAAAATCTCTTGAAATTTTTTAAAACACTTGAAAATATTTTGAAATTGTAAAAAACCATGAAATATTTTAAATCCTTTAAAATCTCGTACTAAATTATTAAAATCAATTGAAAATTCCTTGGAATCTAGCAGAATATCCTAAAATGTATAAAATCCTTTAAAATCTCATGTTAAATGACTGTAATCAATTTAAAATTCCTTGGAATTTTTGAAACTTCCTCAAATATTTAAAATCCTTACAAATATTTTGAAATCTTTTGAAATCTCTTAAAATTTTCTAAAGCTTTTGAAAATATCTAAAATATGAAAATATCTTAGAAAGAGTTAAACTTTGACTCGAGTAATTTCTATTAAACCTTTAATTCAATAGTATAACTAATCTACAAACAGTTACATTTTTTATGTGTTAACATTTTTCTTTTTTCTAAATTTCAGTTTGAAATAATTTTATTTAGAGATTCTCCAATTGAAAAACATACATTTAATCTTTCAACGAATTTAATGAATTTATGATTATTAATTTTTCATAAATGAACAGTTCAAAATTTTTAAAAAATTAAATTACGAAAGCTTTGAATTTTTATTGATTCCATTTTCAAAACTCTAGTAGTAGTTTAATGTTGTAAAAAATTTGAAATATTTTTGGGTATTTTAAAATTTTTAAAGAATTTTTAAGAGGTTTCAAAATTTTTTACGGACTTTAAATATTTGAGGATGTTTAAAAAGATTTCACTGAATTTTTAATTCATTTCCATAAATTAAAGGAATTTCAAAGAATTTTCATAATTATAGCAAGGTTTTTTAAAAGAAACTCCAAAGTACATTAAAAGTCTTTAAAAGATTTTTCAAAATATTTTGAAGGTTTCGAAATTTTTGACAATATTTTGAAAGGTTCCAAGGAATTTTCAATTGATTACAGTCATTCAATATGAGATTTTGAAGAATTTGATACATCTTAGGATAGTCCACTAGATTCCAAGCAATTTTCAATTGAAATCAATAGTTTAGTATAAGATTGTAAAGGCTTGAAATATTTTGGGGTAAAAATTAATTTCTTTTAACTACACGGAAAATAAATTTCTTTTGTGCAAATTTCATGTATTTGATTAAAAATGCCTTTTTTTGTATACAAGACAGCCTTTTGGATACAAATTTAAATTTTGTCTAAAAATTTCAATATATTTTCTAAAGCAAATTTAACAAATTTTTTTTCTAATTTGTGCATTTTATTAAAAAATTTTTTTCAGAAAATTAATTGTTTTAGTTGAAAGTTTAACTATTTCTATTGAAAGTTAGTTAACTATTAATTAAAATTATTGTTATATTTGATAATTATAATATTAACATTAATAATATGTATAATAGGAATAATATTCATACTATATACACCTGGCAAACATAACCTCAAAATCGACTCTAGTTCTAGTGTTGGCCTCGCAGTGGGGCTTGTGATGCCACTCATGATATTGACGGCTATGTAGGCGTTTGCGCTGCTGCCACGCTGTGTCCACTCTAATGTATTGGGGGGGGGGGGTACTTATAGATTGTGGCAAAATGTGAGATCAGCGCCACCTAGGGGACGTAGAAAGAACTATTGTCTACAGCAAAGATTTGATTTGGTTCCATTCGTAGTTTGTGTTATCGTTGAAAATCTATTGTGAATCCAAGTTCAGCACGCAAAAAAAATATAATTCTTGTAGCTACAGTGAACCTGAGCAGACCTGAGCAGACTATAGAACTTCTATCGTCTGTTCAAGTTCATTTCGAATTCTGAATTCACACGAGCGCCACCTGGGGGACGTAGCAAGTACTATAATCCGTTCACAACTTTTCTAGGGGAGTAGGCACACCGTAACTGCTGCTTACAACGTTTCCCAGGCAAGACAGGTAGATAACGAAGAGGCAAGGGACTAAGTTGAACATCAAAACTAATACATTACTGTTAATAGAAACGCCAACGATGTCTGCTGAAGATGTTTTGGCTAGCGTAAACCACTTACGGCCAACAACCTCAACGAAAGTATCGTACGAAGTTTGGGACCAAAAGCGAAAATCAATACAACTTCAAGAAGAAGTTTTCTGCGAAGTATCTGCTCATTAAGAAATTCACACTAAAAGATCCTATCGCTATGATGAATGCAGGATAATTTGTGTAGAAAAATAACGACAGTTAAAAGTTAACAGTTGACATTTAGGATTAGCTGCGTCACAGGATCAAACAGCACCAATTGATTTTCTTCCTCGACCTTTTCATGAATCACCACCACCACATCTTTCTAAAGTAGATGTTTTGTCGAGTAATAAATAAAGCCCTTTTTATGAAGCACTGAATTTACTATTTACTACTTATATTAAATGAAACACATCGATTCAAATACATAATATTTATTTCTATTTACAAGATGTACGCCTCAAGTCAGCAGAAGTTGAATTACAAGTGAGGGTTCGATTTTGCACCTTATCTTTGCCCGAATCCCTTTCTTATCGTAGAAGAAGGGGAAAAAGGTAAAAGTTTAGGAAAATCAAGGCTTCGTTTATGGTCACAGAAACCACTCATAATATAAACAATCATAAGACAACTTTTGTAGATTTAAAGACCAACCTAATGAGATAAAGGATCAATACATATCGTGCGACAATCCAGTAGATGGTCTAACACAATCAGAGGCAGGCGCAGAGTTTCAGCAGCAAGAAGGCGATTGTAATTGACGTACTAAATGAACAGAAGAATTATGCTTCTTTATAATATTTTGTCATAGAAAGGTATGCAAAGTGTTAAGGGAGAACAGCATCGATCCTTCTTACTTAAATCCCCAGAGCTAGCCACAAGAATAAACAAGCAAAATCTAGCAAACCAAAAACGCTTAATATCTTGTAATCGATTGCGTTTGGCTGTTTATATAGCTACTTTTGAAATGGAAGCAAACAGCAGCTTCGTATTGATAAACTCCCCTTAAAAGTCTGAACCATGAGGAACTAATTTAAGCTGAAGGCATGACCGCTAGGAAGTATCAGGTACATCTAGGTACATTAATACCGGATTCATTCATTCACTCATCTGGGCGTGTATAACAATGATGTGAATAGCGATAAACCAGAAAAACTATAGGACATTGACAGGATTTTTTATTATGATTTACTCGAATGATATGTCAGGTTGAATATGGAAGTAGGCAATGTAAGGTGTAAATTGGGTCGTTTTACCAAGCATAATAAAAAAAATAAAACCAGAAACCTGATGCGCCATGTTAGTAAACTCATCCACCGTCTGTGCAAAGAGACATTGACACAAGCAATATTGAATGCATCGTTTGAATCAAGTTTAACCAACAGAATTATCTTCTGTATGCAATTTAGGGAACGCCAAAAAAAGATTAATGAAAATTAATTACTGTTTGCTGTTACGTCAAGAAATTTCTTCGAATTTTCAGATTCGTGATGTGCCACTTTCTTGAGGTTGACGTGGGGACAACTCATTGATGAGGTAAATGTGCTAAATCTCCTACAACGTGAACGTTACGGGAAGCCACATAATGAACGTGAGGGACACCATGCGCGTGATCCTCCTCGTCTACAAGACGTGCATGGAAAGTATTGTGTTCATCAATTATTACAAAAACGTTCCCGAATGGTTCATTATCATTTTCGGGAGCAAAATCGTCTGGCACACGACGGAGAGTTCCAATAGCTATTTGGCCCTGTACGTGTACGCCGTTTATCATTTTCTGGATAATAATTACGTTACTTGGAGGAATATAAAAAGGATGGATACTTGTCAGTTCGTGATTAAGGCCATTCGGTGGTTCATCATCCAAAGCACCATCTAAAAAATAGGATTTTTTAAATGCTTATATACTGTCAAAATAACTGTTTGCAAGTGATGGCAATTTCTCACTCATATAACCGACACCCTGACCCATAATACATATAAGTTATCCTATACTTTTCCTGATAAATAATTCCTCTTATACAACCTGTCCCTGTCACGGTGTAAAAACTTACACTTGATTCTCATTTAACTTTTCTATATTTTTCACCCGTCCCTTCTATACGTTTCGTAAATTGGTTCCTTCCCATTTCTTTTTTAATTAAACACCCAATAGTCCTCTTATAAATTTCCTACTTACACCATTCTTTCTTCACGTTCCTTATACTTCACACCTTCTTAAGGTAAGTGAAGTTATCTTACTACTCATTTTCTTTCGTACTTCTTGCAACTTTTCTTTCTTCTTTCGGTATCCCATTTCAATATCACAATATTAAATCTGTCCCTTTTATATCTGCCTAAACCGTTCGATGATAGATGCAAATTCAATACATGAAAATCTCATTGAAAATGGTACTTAAACGGCCTTGCCACCTTATCCACGTACTCCCTTATTACCCCAGTATGTCAGCTATATCACGCGTCGGAAAATTTGCCACCCAAGGGTTAACTTATTTATTTTTAACTTAGAACTTTTGGAAAAACCTTTTGTCCTTTCTTTACAATCCTTTTTATGCTTCCTCTTTCCTATCCAATTCACTACCATGAATATCGACTGCCTTATAGGAATAAGGAATTCATTTCTGAGCCGTTTAAAAAAGATAGCGGTTTGCCAAAGCCAAGCTTAGTCTATAGCGAACCGGATGCAAAAGGCTGTTATTCTGGGATAACTTTATCTATGTTAGGCTTCAGGGAACAGGGTACATTCCGCTAGCACCTTCACTACAGAATTTAAATATTTTCTTTTTCTCATCATTCTGGGCTTTACTTTGGCTTCAATCTTAATTTTCAGACTCTATTACTTTTCTCAAAACTTCGAACTTTAGGAAGATAATACTTTCTGACAGCACCTCCATTACAAAAAAATGTTGAAAAATTAAAACAAAATCAACAGCGCCAGAATTTCAGGCTTTGTAAGCTCTCAAAAATTGCACAAATTATTTTTCAAAAAACGACTCCTGTCTCAAAAAAATTTCTCTTAATAACACCAAACATATTAAGGTCCTAAATGCGGCACGAGATTAGTTGTACCACATTCCGGTAGTTAGCGCGGCAGGCAAGTTTGTGGTTTTGCATTAATATATATTGCTTTTAGTTCAGATGCCTACTTGTAGAGGCGCGACAGGCAGGTACATATTCGGTCGCGCCAAATCATAGTGCATTTAAAATCCACAATGTTGATAATATAATTTAAATAAAAAAGTGAATGAAAAAACGTTGTCATTGATTATAAAAGGTCTTGAAAGAATTCAAAAATTAAATTACTCAACATCTTGACAAAGGCATTTTTTAATTAAGTTATACATCTTTTAGAAATTAGTAGAAAAGTGCATCTGAAGATTCAGTGTATTTTTCTTCAAACTTGAATACACTCAAAAAAATGTCTGGTTAAATCAACCAGAACAGTGGTTAAATAAGCCTTCACTCTTTTGTTCTTTTTCTAAAGCTAATAAAAATTCTAAAATGTAAGCTATAATTGCCTTATAGACCTGGAAAAATGTCTTTTGAAATGTTTTATTTTTTAAATAATTGTTTTAGTGGTATATGTGTCTTTAAGAGCTGTAAAGTCTCAGAAGCATTTTTGAAAGTCAACAAAAGTTACGGCTTGCTTATACAGTTTAGCCAATTAGCTATTTCCGATCCTCCAAGATTTCGTATTTTTAGCCTATCTCAGACCCTATGTTTAGCAACATTAATTTAGTATTTTTTTGTTCTAATATCTGAGCTAATTACATTTTTCAAATCTCAATTATGGAAAATAATATGAATCAATGTTAGAAATTCACAGAACTATTATGTACTTGAATATTCTATTTTTTAAGACCTTGGCTCCGTGCCCATTGTATTTTATTTTAAATAAATATATAGGTTTCCATAAATTTTTAATTAGTTTTGTTCAATTATGTGGCACTTCGCTGTAAGACTTATTTTTTCAAAAATGGGGTACTCCTTCTTAAAGATCTTTATGAAAAACTTAAATTCAATGCCGCTTATTCTATCTTTTAAAACTTGCTTCTGAATGCAATTCATAACACAGTAGACATTTAGACATAATATAAAAATCGCAATTCAACATGAAAAATGAAAACTGTCCACTAGGTACATGAAGTTAAGATAAATATTCCTTTCTGACATTATTAATATTTCCATTTTAATATCGAGACTATCAATTTAAAAAGGAAGATATTTTTAAATTATTTGCTAAAAATCAATACATTCCAATCCAGATATTTTTTTCACTTCTTCGATCATTTGAATAATTTCCCAGATATTTACGATTTTATATTTATACTTTTTAAAATTTTTGACTTAGTATCTAAAAAAATTATCTTTCTACAGAAACTAGACGAGAAATTAATTCAATACAACTAAACCTTATTTAATTTTTAAATTTACCTCAATTTTGTTTGTATTCTGAGATAAGGTAAATTTTATTCAAATTTGTTATTCAACTGTATTTTTTTATATTTGGAATTTGAATAATTTTATTTCATTCTTAAATTTATCTTAATTTCAATTAAATCGTCAGTTTAGTTTTAAAATAATTTGTGAAATTTCACTAAAATTCTAAAGTACAAAAAGAATTTTAAAAAAATTTTTATTTATGAACTTGAAAATTTATCTTTTCAAATCAAGCGTAGGAGAAATTAATCAATTTTAAAAGGAAAATAATAAAAAGAATATTTTCAGGCTCTTTTTAATTTCAATATAATTAGATAATCCAGTAATCACAACACTTATGGTGCACAGAGTCAACTGACCGATTCAGGTATAGCAAAGATTGCTATAGTGGTGGTGAAGGCGAACGCGAGAAAGAGAAAATCACGTTCGGTGGTCATAAGGCGGATGTAGTCGGAGGCCGCGGTTGCCATAGAAACGGCGAAAAGTTATAGAGGGCAGCACCTCGATATGGTCGGAAATAAAGTTATATATATATATATATATGTATACCGGTCGTCACCACCCCTGGCTCATGCCGTACCCAGGACCTAACATCTTTGATAACACGAACATCTACCCCTAACTAAAAATGTAGATATGAAGTGATATTAAACAAAACCAATAAATATATGAATCAAAAGTCAATGATTTTTCGGGTTTCACCAAACGCTGCCAAAGAATTATCAAATGGAATAAAAATCATAGTATTCACCTTCGAAAAACTATAAACTCTATACAATACCCACAGTAATAATCAAAAAATCAATTTAAAAAAACCCTGTTGCATTTAACTAAACCCTCCTCGGTTGCCAAAGCAATCTCAAATTGAAAAAGTACCCCAAAGAAATACTCACCTTAAGGAAGTCTCAACTTCCATCACTCAAAAAAAAAAAATTCAGATTAAATATAATTAACACAGGCAATTTTTTAAGACTCCAGTCAATTTAACTCTTCCCACAGTAGTATACGAATCTCTAGGAACTACCACTATCACATTAAACAAACAAAGTCCAGTTGCCTTCAACTTAAACTGCAAAAAAAATCAATGGGGGGTGGGAAGGCACCCCTGTGACCGGTCACAGAAATAACGTTGGTCAAACCTCTACCCTTAATATTTTTCTTCATAAAATCGATGCATCACTAATTTTCGCAAAAACTATCACTTGCATATAAAAATGTTTGAATGATAAAGTGTAACTTTATAAGCTATCCAAATGTTTTTTTTTTTTATTTAGTGATGTTGTGCGTATTGGCTTAGATGCACGGAAAAAGCCATGATTTTCATGTTTTTTTAAAATGAAAATCGATTATCACTCATTTTCGCAAAAATTAGCACTCTTACAAAATGATATGTGTTGCAAAAAATATGTATTTTGATAAGCTAAAGAATATTGATGTCGATACAAATATATTAACTAGGTTTTTGTAAAGTATTTTTCACGTCACTAGTTTTAATTAAATTTTTTATGTTGGTTTTACTTGAAGAAGGCTGATACTAGATTTGATAAATTTTCAAGAGACGGTTGAATTGATTTTTTAAATGTAATAGGGGTAGTTCCTAGGGGTGTTCAGATATTAATGTGAGAGTGGATATATCTTCTTGATTTTTGGGAGGCTTAATGTTGTTATTATTTTATTTTAAAATATTTGTTACGGTTTTAATTGATGGAGGGTGAGACTTGGATCTTTAAATGTGATAGGGGTGGTTCTCAGGGAATTTCAAATAATACTGTGAGTGTGCATATATCATCCAGATGCCTGGAAAGTTTTACGTTGCTTTTATTTTATTTAAAAATATTTTGCACTGTTTTAATTAATGGAAGATGAGACTTTGTTCCTTAAATGTGATAAGGGTAGTTCCTAGAGGGTGTAAGAATTACGGTGAAGGTGAATATAGCTTACAGTTTCTTGGAAAGCTGTATGTGGTTATTTTTTTATTTAAAAATATTTGTTACTGTTATTATAGGGGTTCTTCTTTTCAATGATCTCGGAAAATAGAAAATAAATAAATACAGACCAATAAAGCCTGAGATTAAGACCTCTGTTAATCTACGTATTAAAAAGCAAATGCATAAATTTTAAAAAGTCAAAAATTGGCCTTTGTCTGAGGGGCTAGGATTTTGCCACATAAAAAAAATTATTATAATTTGTACACAAATTAAAAATTATGATTAAAAATAAAATTGTCGGAAAGTCGCTGTCTGTATTTTAATATTTTTTTAAATTTTTTGATCATAATTTGTATATAATCGTTCTTTAAATTGAGGCTTATAATTTAATTTATTAAATTACATTTATTTAAACACATTCACAAATGCACATTTTTACTTGTACATTTTGTTTTGTTAACTCAAAAGTAATATGTAGATTAGGTTTAATGGAGATTTAAATAAAAAACCCTTTTGAAATAATTGTTAACTTGAAAAATGAATCAAAGTCACGTAGGCAAATAATAGAATGACAATCTTCATCATTTTCGGATACAAGTAGAGATAACACTCGTGTTGACTTTCACAATAAAAAAATTTCTTAAGGGGCTCCTGCTTCTATAGAATATGTACAATCGAGTAGGGGGGCAAAGAATCTTAACTCACAATTTATTATATTTGATAGAATTATTACTCATAGAACTTTCAGAAAAGTTTACGTTTATTACATTTGTTTTTTCAGGCGGACTAAACTGTGAAGATATAAAGTTTTCTTTTGCAATAGAATATTGTTATTTTTCATAACCTTATTGGAGCTGATATCAAATGCTAAGAACTTTTGTCAACAAAGAAACAGAAACGTTTAAAGAAATTTCTGTATTAAAAAATAATAATAATTTTGTACGAACAGTTACATTTTCAAATCAAAAAGACGAATTTCCAACTAGAAGAATTGATTTTTAAACCAAGAAACGTTAATTTCCAACCGAAGTAGATCATTTTTCTAACAAGTAATTGCATTTTTTAAAGACAAAATTTTTACTCCTACAGAAGGAGATTACTTTGAAAATCGGAAACACAATTTTTGAACAAAATAGTTGAATTTTTAACTACGAAATGTGAATTTTCAACAAATTGTTACTTTCTTTCAAATCGTAGAATTTTTTATGAAAAAGATAAACTTTTAACAAAGAAAATTAATTGTTTCAGAAATTAACTAATTATGAAGAAAAGAAATGAAATTTTCAACTGAAAAGGATCAATTTTTAACCCATATCATAATAGTAAGACTTAAGTAAATTTACAAGAAAAAAGTAATAATAATTATCCGAAAAATAATTAAATTTCTATCAAAGTAAATTATTCAATAAAGTACATTAATTTTCAACTGAAAACATAATTTGTATATCAAACAGAAAATAGGTACATTTTCTGTTAAAACCTAAAGTTTCCACCAAAAAAGATAAAATTTCGCTAAAATAGTTAGTTCTTTAACTAAAGCAGATTAATTTTCAACCAAATAACTGAAGAATACGAGTCTTCCCGAATAAAAATGCTTCGACTTGAGTTCGACTTGAATTGCCCCCAATCAAGACATGCTGAAGTCGAACAGGTCGACTTGAGCATGTCTCCGTTTTCAGATGGAGCCAGAATTCAATTTATGTCTTGGAGACAAGTTTCTATGTCTTGAAGACCTAAAATAATCTCTTGAGTCAAATTTTTATGACACCAACACTAGCGTTTTATAACTTCGAGTATACACCTGTCCTAACAAAAAGGGTCATTCTGACTGTCATAAAAGCTAATCTTTGTTAATAAATAAATAATCTCGCATATGTGTATAAAATATATATTTAATCAACTCATTTACTAATTTTCATTTGTATTATACTTGTTTGACGATGATGCCGAAAATGTTGTTTTCTAACGGCTTAGGAGATCCTTCTGGAAAGTTACCATTTTTATTTATTTTAACAACATTTTTAAGGGTTATACTTGCTCCGACTCATCGATTCTGAATTTTTAAATTAAAAATGACTAGTTTATTAATTAAAAATTTTGTATCCATCAATTTTAATCTCATTTATGAGCCTTAAATGATTCGACCACCTGAGCCAAGACAAGGCTTGACTTGAGACAAGTAAACGGCTTTTTAACTGTCGTGGCCATAAAATTAATACGAAGGCCAGGCATCGATGTCTTGGAATCGAATTCAAGACATAACCAAGTCGAACTCAAGACGAAGCATTTTACTCTGGTGTGAATGGCAAGCAACAAGATATAATTTGTTCCCTTCGATATGTCTACCGGTAGGTCTGTTTATAATTGAAATTGATATTGTTTACCTGTTTATAATTGAAAGTAGGCTTTAATAAACCTATGTCAAATTTCTTGAAAAACTTCAAACTCTTATACTTGCTCCTGGCTCATGATCACGGACCGCTTCTACCTGGGCCCCCATTACGACTCAGCAATAGGAATAATACAAAGTAGTAAATATTGTAAAATTGTAAATCTTGTACTATACTTCATGTAAAAAACAATAATAATAATATTTATGTAAAAGCCTTTATCAAATTCTGTAATGCTGCTTAAAATGAGTTTTAATGTTATATAGACTGAATAAATACAATGGAAAAATAACAACTTTACAAAAATAAATAAAATTCACCTACACGTTTGCTCTAATATTGATTACCTAAATGAACATTTTTTCTGTAATTTACTGACATTGAATATTATTCAAATAGATATTTTTCAAGGTATCTGCAAAAATCTGGATTTGAAATAATATGTTGAACTCCTAAAAATACACCCACCGGCCATAAATGCTGAGAAATGCATTCAGGCAACTTTTTAACACTGTATCTATTTTCGCGTTTACAATCTTTTACTGAAATGTACTGAAAATTAATAACAAATCACTTTCGGAATTTTTTTGATACAGTCTCTATTTTCACGTCTAAATTCTTTAACTGAAATTTTCTGAAATATATTATAATATTAAATAGACATTTCTTAAGGTCTCCGAAGAAATATGGATTTTCATTAATTAGCCGTAGCCCTTAAAATACACTCAATAGACATAATTGCTGAGAAATGCATTTCGACAACTTTTTGATACTGTATCTATTTTCACGTCTAAAATTTTTCAACAGAAATTCACTGAAATTTATTGTGATATTAAACAGACCTTTTTTGAGGTTTCTGCAAAAATCTTGATTTGAATTCATTAGCCTCAGCCCTTAAAATGTGCGGTATCTATTTTCAGGTCCGAAATTTTTAACTGAAATTTACTGAAATTTATTATGATATTAAATAGACCTATATTGATGTTTCTGCAGAAATCTAGATTTAAGTCCATTAAATTCATTGTAAGAACTAAAACAACATACATATTAAAATAAAAAAATTTGTTTGCTGTTTTCCGTTTACCCTTTGAATATTTTCATTGCAAATTCAATAAGGCTTTTTATAAACAGACGTGTGGACTCTCAGCGAAACCTCTAATCTCTTCTTCATCGGCTAATATTGCAATGGAAACTATTAAGAAAGAAATGTAAACAACTTAATACTATCAAATTATTTTTTACTACAGATATATAGACGATATTTTTATTTCTTTCCCAAAAATAAAGTAGATGATATCCTCTAAAAATTTAATCAAGCAAATGAAAAATTGAAATTTGATATGAAATTGGAAAAAGAAAACAAAATCAACTTTCTAGCTATAATACTCGCAATAGATAATAATGAAATTATAATTAATTGGTGTAGAAAACTTATATAGTCAGGGTCATTGGTGTTATTTTTGGTCTAGTCAATACAGCGATAAAATTGTCAAATAAAATATTTTATAATGAAAATTCAAACACTGTAAAAAATACTTAATTAAAAAATGGGTGTTTTATACATTTTTTAAAATTTAATATAGCTGAACGTTATAAAACTAAGATCTATAAGATCAGTTGCAGGATCTGTGAGATGAATTACGTGGAACAAACTGGCATAGTGAAAGTAATGAGAGAAAGAGGGAATTCATGGAAATGCTTTATATTAAAAAACAAAAAAAGTTATCTATCAATTTGAAAACCAATTTGGATGGGTTGAACAAAAGTTTTGCTAATATGATTAATTACATATAACGCAGTTGTTTCATAAATTCTGTTTTTCTTTTACTTTCTCTATTGGTACTGTACGAGTACCGAAACGTTGGTAATGCAAATTTATATATGTTTTTTATTTTTATTTTATTGTAATTTGATGACAATAAAAATAAAAAAGACGAAAGAAAGAAAAAGAGAAGGAAGGGGATGTGGTTGGCTGCCTTTCCATTTTTCTTTCCTCAAACGATAAAAAATATTAACTTTAGAAATGATTGATACAAAAAGGCAAATTAATTATATAAATTATGAAACTGATATCCCAAATTTAACTTAACCTGAAAAACTGGTATAACGTTTTAACCGAAAAAGGCACATGCTCGTCTCTACCTATTTAAAAAAAATGTAATCAAGTGCATAATTCATCGAAGAGATTCACATTTCTTGGTAACTGCTATGATAGAGCGATCAATATTGTTATGAAGTAAGGGAGAAGATCATTATTCAATCCAAGACAGTCAGCCAGAGCGTCCGGATCTTAGAATGTTCTTCGAGCGGTATTATCGTAATTAGTGTTGCCACCTCCACCAGCTTTGAGAAGATCAACTCTAAAACTCAATTTTTTCCAAATTTTGGACTGGAACAGACTTTACTGTTTTCAAAACATTTCCTTGTTTTGCGCGCTTCTCATCTGCCATTTTTTAAAAGGTGGTATGTATGAAATATGAAGACAGCGTTCAAAAAATCGTATCCAAGCTTATTAAGGAGATACTTCAGTATTAGGTACAAATAGTCATTTTTACTTGTTTGAGATATTATTAAACAGTGGTGACTATTAGTCACATATGAGGCAAGTTTACATTGAAGTAGTCCTATTCACGAAATGCAACACCTTACCGTCAATCAATGTCAAATACATAAAAAATTGTTCACATATATTGACGTCTTCTATTGATACTTCTGAAGACTTTAGATCTTTTATTTGAAAATTGAATATCTTCTTCTGATGCTTAATGAGGTTTTCTGATCATTTAGGGAACTGAATTTCTACAGGTGTACATGAGTGGTCTAAACTACCATAAACCCCCTAGAAACAGACTTAAATTGCGTCTGCATCTGTATTACTTGAGTTCTTGATACCGTGGATAATTGCATCTTTTTTCATTTCACAAATCCTTTTTACGGTATGATTAAGCAGAGCTTGAAGTGATACCTTAGCTGCTCTTGAGTGAACTTCAACTCTGATAGCTATGTACATATAGATTCACTCAGTTTTTTTTCTTATTGAAAAACTTAACCTTCCTCTGTAACCAGATTCACAATAAAAGGCTTTTGTTCCTGCATAAAATCATTAACAACCTTTTAGGGTCGTTTTCATTTTGAGCACTGATTGCAGTACCATCACGTCTTTCTGTTCACTCAGACATTTAGTCAAATGAAAGTGACCGACGAGCAAAACTTGCTGTACTTCGCAAGTTCGTTTCTTTGTTTTCTACTTTCATATCTAAGTCAGCCATTTTTAAGTCAGAATCTAACGAACTGAAAAGTTCTTTTTTCAAGTATATCTCTTTCTTTTTTTTCGACTGCTTGAAATTTTGCGTCGTATTTCTTTCTGAAACTTGAGATAGCCAGATTTAAGCAAAATAAGCGAAACAAGCTCCTAGCAAACAAGTGAAGAGCGACTCCGTGCGCAATTGATCAGTTTCCATAAAAAAGTGCTATTTAAAATGTGATCAAATCATTAACAATTTTTTAATCTCTTAAAATCTTTAAATTATTAAAAATATTTTCACATTTCTAAAATCGAAAGAAAACATAAGAAATTTTTGTAACTCACTTGAAAGACAGATTGTCGATAAAATAGATTAATTTTTTTGTTTAAGAATCACTTTGGAAACGAAATAATCGATAATAGTATTACAAATTTATTCGACATTATTTTTTATAACGAATAATATCACTTATCTGTCATTTTTCGCTTGTGCACATCCCTGCCCATCAAATCCAAAAAATTATTAGAATAGGAAAGTTGTTTACTAATTAATAGAAGCATAAGAAAAAATTAAGATTTGTTTATAATTTGCATAAAAATAAAATATCACACAATTACATTGCAAAAATCCCTCCCACAGCTTAGTTGCTAATTAAAAAAAAAGAAATAAAAAAAAGAGAGAATCTAAGATCAATTAGGAATTGCGTTCTACAAGTTATCGTTACTATTATATTATTTGATTTCTTTCGAAGCAGAAAGTGATAAGTAATCGAAATATATATATAATAAAAAAACCAAATTACGTTTTTGAGAGAAAAATCTATTAAAAAATTTTTGTTTAATCTATCGTTCTCACTTTAAAAATGTTCCTTTGTTTTTGAATTGCTCTCAAATCGTAAATTATAGTCTGCAGCCGTAAAAATCGTTAAAATTCTGTTAGCATTTTGAGTGATATGGAGTTTTGAAAAAACTTGAGTCTGAAAATTAAAAATCTTGTAATTCACCATTTGGAATATCCAAAAAAAAATAAAAACCTTACCAGTATTAGCAAAAAAGAAAAGAAAAATTGATAAACATACTAATTTGGGATTAAAATTTTTTATTTTAACTTTCCTCTGACTACATATTACAAAGAATACTATATTTTGGCTCATCTTTTTTTCATTGAATTAATGATACACATTCTGCAGAGAATCATCACTTGAAAAAACTCTCTTAAACCAACGTGGAAAGATTGGATAAGTTTTGCCTACATGACATTCTTTCATTTCAACTTCAGTCATATAGACAATTTCGCCGCTTATCATATTTATTCGGATTCTCGAGTACCTAAATTTATTTTCCCTATGTAACTTATATGTTCCACGGAGAAGCTCAGTATACTCCAGTATTGCATAAACGTCTCCAGTGGATGTTGATAATACAATATGTTCTCGAGTTGGCACGGGCATATATTTACCAGGTCCTAGCATTAAGAGAATTCCTTTAGTGTCAGGGAAGATGTATCTTCTAAACTCGAATTGCCGGTTCGGATTTCTCTGTGGAATGAGCCGAATATAGCCCAGTTTTGAAACTGGAAATCCAAGCACTTCCTGAGAAGGAGGCCTGCCCGGAGGAGAGCTACGCCTGGCATTAGGAGGAAGCTCCTGAGGAGAAGTCTTGTCAGGTGAATGTTCGCTGACATACGAAGAAGAACCAGGAGCACGCTCGCCATTGGAATTGTACTTGAACTGTAGCGAATCATAATTTGACAAAGCTTGAATAAAATTGCTTGGGAAGATTGGCCGATTTCTGCCCACTGGGCAATCCTTAATTTCTTCTGGGGTCAGGTAATCAACTGTGCCGCTTATCATGTTTATTTTTATTCTTGGATAACGTCTTTGTGACTTGACTAATCCAGACAAACTCCCGCTATTCGTTAGTATTGCATAAACGTCTCCATGGGATGTTGATAATACAATATGTTCTTCAGGTTTCACGTGAGTAACATTGTTTCCATCTGCTCTCCAGTGAATTTGCTTTCCAGAGGGAAAAATGTAATTTCGAAATTCGTATCTAATGCTCTGGTTTGTGTAGGGAATGAGCCGCATATATCCAAGTTCTCGAAGTGAACATCCAAGTATTTTAGTATAAGGAGGCCTGCTAGCCAGGGACCTGATAACAGGAGATCTGGACCTGTCACGAAAAGGACGTTCCTCTGTAGAAGTACGGTCGGGCGTACGTTGTCTGTCAGAAGAAGAAGGGCCAGGATTACGTTCACTATGAGGATTCACATCGGAGGGTGAACTGGTTTCTGCAAAAAGCAAAAGAGGGTTTATTTCTATATTTGATTCTCATTAGGGAGGGCATTAGCTTTGTGTATGATTTGACTCACTTGCCTCCTGTTTCTTTCAAATGTCGGCGTTTAAAGACCTCCCGAACCCGAAAAATAAGTTTTTATGAATTTTTCTGTATGTGTGCATATCTCTGTAGATTTTTAGTTTGTTTGCACAAGAACTTTCGAAAGAATTGACAGATTTAGTTGGCCTTTCACATACTCTTAAAGTGTCTTAAACTGAATGTTAGGTTCTTAGCCAGACATTTTTGATAGAAATTCAAAAAGTGAGCACATTTCGAAAACTTTTAAGACAAATTTTTTTTAGGTTTTAAGATTCTATGTACGGATGTTAGTAGTACTCTAAAAGTTAAAAATTTATGCTGATGACTTTTTTTGATAAAATAAAATTACTAGAGTTATGGTATTTGAAAAATTCCGTAGATAAACTTCAAATGAATATTTTAAACCAAACAATGCACGATATAGAAAAATTGAGAATAAAAACAAAGTTTACATCTGGATCAAAAATTCTAATTTTGAGTGCACGGAAGATAATTAAAAATGAAAGATTCCACATTGCGGTCAAATGATGAAAGATACGAAAAAAGATGAATGCAAAAGAATTGTAAACAAAAAAATCTGCATAGTTCTCGGGAAAATTTTAATCGCGCGCAGCTTGCTTCGCGCTCGATGACGTTTTTATCTCACGCTTCGCGCTCGATTATGTATTCACCTCGCTCCTCGCGTTCGGTCTTTACATTTTTACATATCCTTGCGCAATACCTTTCTAATTAAGACTGAAAACACACACCAATGTAATTTCGTGATTGTGAATTCTCTTTTGTTAAAAGAGCTTAGCTCGAGAGTTTGAGCGCACCTACGGCGCGCGACTAATGGATGTCGCACTTCGCGCTCGGTCTTTGCATTTCTCCCGCATTCGTGCACAGACCTTTTAAAATCAAAGGTCAACGGACCGAAAATATTAATTTTTTGATCATGAACTCTCTTTTGTTAAAGCTCTTTAGGCTTTAACGAACAATCTTGTCTTTTACGATTAAAGAAAACCTATTGTGCATCTGCATATGGTCTAACACATGAACCTAAATAGGATCTTATACATGATCCTTTGTCTTCTTGTCTTTTTTGTTCTTTTTTTCAAAAATTTAATTTTTTTATTTTTAATCTTATTTTTTACGATTTAAAGAAAATCTACTCGCCCTTTCGAAAAATGATTAACAATAAATTTATAGATATTTTCCGGCGACAACTTTTGTCTGTTATATATAGTACGTAGTTATGTCGTTTTTTCAAAAAACTTAAATATTTTCATTTTAAATGTTATTTTTTACGAATAAAGAACTTTTATTTAGAACCTACTTTACAGCCTTCAGCCCCTACGAAAGTAGAAGATACGGCTTCAAAGTAGGTCCTAAATTTCGACTCAGGTAGTGTCTTTTTTTCTTTCTTAGAATGATTTATGTATTTTAATTCGGATTGAGTGAAAAACTGATAAAAAAATGATTTAATTACTCTCAATTAGTAATTTATTCATATTTTGAGTTTTACCGCATTTACGCATTTACAACACATGACCCTTAAATGACATGTAAATGACGGTCAGAACGTTGTCAGTCTCATCACTAATCACCGGTAGTTAAATTACTTCGAAATTAGTTTGTAAAATTGTTTTTAGAATTTACATATGGAGTTCCGTAGAACGGCTTCCAGTAGAATATTGTAACGTGGGATTATGAAAAGCTTAATACGGCATTATGCACGAAGGAAAATGAGGTCATTATTTTTTAATGTAAATTTTTACTACGAGTCGTAGGAATGAATTTTAGGTGCCGCTTTTCAAGTGCGTATATATGTAATGGCTACGTGTATCTATGACGTCATAATTTTTCACGTCATCTCAACTGGTACTAAAAGTAGACCACTGGTGGTATTCCGAAATCGTTTTTTTTTTTCATTCAAAATAATAGCATGAGGTTTTGCTATTCATAAATAGGACGCGAACTAAAATTACACGGTAAAACAGTGAATCTCTGGTTTTCATAGTTTAAATTTAAAAAACGGCTACTGTATAATAAGTTGATAGAAAGGGAGTCTTTAAGTTCGTTCTACAGGCCTAATAAGTAGCTGTAGCTTTGCGTACATTTATAAGAAGTATTATAGATATATTATAGTATTTACCAATAGAATTAAAGATGACCGCCAAAGTGAGAACGAAAGTATAGGATATATTCATTTTCGTAATGTGCAGAAAAAACTGATTATTACAACAGTGAATAATGTTATTAACAACTGTATCTAAGAAATATTCCATTCTATTATCAAAGTACAAATATATAGATAAGGATACATACATGCAGGCTGGAAGGTTGGTAATATAATTTTTATTTTTTTATATTTTTATTCTCAATGTTCTTTTGTTTCAATTTGATAACAATAAAAATAACAAAGACGAAATATTTTTCAGAGTACAATAGGAGGATTTTTGATAAATAGGATTTTAATCTTTGATTTTAATTTAATTTTAATTTCTTGAATATTAACCAAATATCATTTAATTTAGACACATCCATATTTAATAAAAATACCTGAAACAAATAATTAATTGATTATAGCACCTCACGGTACGTGTTAGACTTGCTTTAATCAGGAAATTGCTTCCGGTATTCTGTTGTATTGTGGAATGCGTTGCTTCTTCCTTTTTTCTTGTAGTAAATATTGTTTGTGACTTCTATCTTCAGTGAGAAGACAATAAAAGTAAAATATCAACTTTATACATGATTCTGCTACATCATTGAGCACTTTTAGTTTTCTATTTGCAGTCGCACCTTGCTGATATTCTACATCAGTTTTACAAAGTTTCGCGTCTTTGTTGAGAAAGGATGTGTTAATTTGAAAGCACATGAAAAAGCATTTAAATTTTTTTGATATTCAAAAATTTCTTTTATGGCACTAGTTCATCATCAAAAAAGGTTAACGCTGCTGTTTGTGGAGTCAAACACCACAAATCGTATTTTATTTTGCTTAATGGGATTTCCAAAACTTTCGTATCTTCTTTGGTATAGAGCTGAAGATCATTTATCAATTTCAAATTTTGAACTGGCATTTTGTTTGCTCGTGGAGATTGAACCCAATACTTGATATAAATGAAAACCAGGAAAACGCATATCTGCCTACAAGCAGATTCTTTTTCTGCAAACATAAAGTGTTCCTTCTGGAGAAGGAACATTTTCAGGCAGTAAATGGCTGTTGAATACCTTGCTTGATGAATGGCACCTCAACGAGGAAAAAAATTCCACACTTTGCAACGCTTCCCAAAAATATTATTTCCAGATCAAGGATCTCCATGCAGTCCTCTCGGCAATAATCGCCATTTAGTCTCACCACGAGAAAGACCAGGACACCTTCTTCCTCATTTTAATGAGCATTTTTTACACGTGGTTCGTTAATTGCAGGTTTAATAATTCTGGCAGTCTATGCGTTCGATATCTAATCGTTTCTTTCGATTTTTTTGTCTTAAAAAACTCATTGAAATACAATACACATGCGGTGATGCGAGCTATTCGAGGCCGAGAGCAAATGCTTGAAACTCTAGGATTCTTTTTTGAGAACATGATCATGATGTTTTTGTTCCAGTTTAAGTTCATACTTTGACAGGACTCTAATTTTTCCGAAAGCCATTTTAGTCCCTTCCACTAGAAAATTGTATCGCGAAATGCGGGAACTGCAATTTTGCGAGACGAAGAATCAGTAGGGTTATCTTTCATTTTAACATGCAGCCATGGAGCATTAGAAACAGCAGTTTGAATTTGTGAGATTGCGTTAGCAATTAGTAGACGAAGTGGAAGGTTTCTCTTGAAGCCATCTATAGCACGTACCAGTTCTAAATCTGTCCAACAATAAACAGGATCTACGGTCAATTGTAAGATATAAATCAAATACAGTGAAATTCTTCAATAGCCCTCCCTTCTATAGCCCTTCCGAGAATTTACGCTACGCCGCATGTAGGTGTAATAGGTGCTGCGAGGGTTGCGCGGGATCTGCGTCTGTTAATCAGACAAGCAGTCAGGCGTGAACAAACAAAAGCGGATCAGGCTATAATGAGTTAGTTGCCACGTGCAGCTCAATGCGCGGAATACTCACCGTTTAGATCGGAGAAACCTTCGTCTTAGCGATAAGTAAACTAACTTTCATTTCAATAGTTATCAGTAATACGCGCAAATATACAACACCAGCGCATGCATATTTCGATGCATCGCTGAATCCATGCGCCCTAGGCGCGCTCAAACTTGCCAAAAAATGAAACATGCGTTTCATTTTCTATAGTTGGGGCGCCTATGGTAAAAACTTTTCCGTAATTGATGGTATGTAATTCGTAGACTTTCAACTTCGATTTAAAGTTTTCTCGCCAAAAGATATACTGACATGTACGATCCTCAGACGTTACGAGGATTTGACGGAACATTTGTTTAATACCAGCAGTTAAGATGTATTTGTACGTTCACGCCTTTTTATGTAAATTTTCGAAACGACTAGAGCAAGGCGCCCTATTTAGGAGGTTCACTGTATTTGGAAGATTACCTGACTAGAGAACAAAAGAAACCATATGAAATACCGATTCGACTAATTCACGGCTCAGAACTTCAACCAAAACAGACGTCCGTTCCCGAATATTCAGATATTGAATATATTTAGTAGCTATCTTAGTTACGTTTTTCAATTCAACAAAAATTCTAAAAGTTAGAGCTTTTCCAAATTTCAAAAAAAAAATATATATATTTTTGAGTTTCAGAAATTGTCGCCAAATTTTCTATTACATAGCAAAAAGACTTGCACATTATTCTGATGACATTTTTTAATTCAAAAAAATAAAAAAAGTTACATGCTTTTCAACATTTTGAAAACTTAAAAAAATGGGAAAAAATTTTTTGTATAGGTTAGAAAATATTAATCCAAATTTCTACTAGATACAAAATATGTATATATTGAAACTATTTTCATAAAGTTTCTTGATTAGACAAAAGTTCAAAAATTGCTTTTAGTAGATTTGGACAAGATTTACAAATTATCTTTATAAAGTTTTTCAAACTGACACAAAGTCAGTTAAAGTGTCAGTTACAATTTATGGCTGTAAATCCTCAGAACTATAAATCACAGTTTTCGATTTCAGTTTTATTATTTATGATATTTGAAAAAATATAGTTAAAGTGTACGCATTAAAAGCACGAAAACCAGCGCTAGGGCGTACCCGCGCGTACCAGGCGCGCTGAAACTTAACGCGAAGCGTCGAGGGCGCAGCGCGCAATGAGAATGCACCCACCCAGCGAGTATATTTTTAGGGAAAAAACGCGTTTTGTGCTTGCGGCCTACATGTACTAAATTTCTATATGTACGTATACATATAAAGCGAGTCCTTTTCACCTTTTTCAGTTAAAGAAAAATGTTCGAAACCAAAAATAACGAAATAATATGAAAACCGGAAATCATGTAATGAAAATTCTATGGTTCAGGAAGCTCGGCTGTGCGTTTGATTATAAAAATTGTTGCAAAATACACATTATTATACGTTTGCATCTTCAGACAGCTCCTTTTTACGTTACGAAGTAACTTTACCACTCAAGGTTTTTCGCAATTAACCTTCGAGCGGGTGCGCTGTCGTAAAATTTACGACAATTGTCCAAATACTCCTCACCTACATGAACCACTTATTGTTATACGCTAAGCTTCCACCTATACCAAGATTTATCATAAATTTAGAAAATAAAATAGCGGATTCAATACGTCGGATGAGTACGCACAATAAATTAGAGGTTGTTTTTGGGGGTTGTGGAAATTTACTGTAGGGTTGGAAACATAATATGGTGGTTTGTAAAGGTGGCGTTTGTGACTATATTCTTATTTGAAAATTTTACGGCTGTTTTACATAATGAAATTTTGGAATTGTTTCGTAAAAAGTGACAGGGGCGAATTTAAAGGGGTTCTCGAATATTATTGATGGTTTGGAAACTATACATATAGTCCTTTAAAGGTGACTTGTTCAACTATTTTCAATTAAACAATGTTATGGCTGTTTTATATGGACACACTTTGGAATTGTTTCGTTAAGTGTTAGGGTTGAATTTGAAGGGTTGCTTAATCTTATTGATAGGTTTAGAACATAACCTGGGGGCTTAGGAAGGTTAACTAGGGCTCATGTTTTCAGTATACAAATTTTGTAGCTTTTCACAGGGAAATTACAGGGCGCGCCCGCTTAAAGGTTAAATAATGCTATGAGAATTTTTTTAATGCAAGTTTAAAAAACACTGTCAGACATCAACATTGATTAATAAAACATTTTTTTCCATTGTTCATCATTTTTACCCTTTTCTGAAATACGCTACGCATATTTCTTGAACATTAAAAATATTTAATTTTGTAATCACAATAGCAGTTATCATTTATTTTTCTAAACTATTGTATTTTGCTTTTTTGTTATTGTTTTTCATTTGGGAGTCTTGATCAAATGATATTCCAAAGCTCGGCACGGTTCAAGCCTCTATCCTTGCCTAACATCCGCGTGTGCATCCCTTCCCTCCATCTGCGCGCTCGCTTGTTCCGTTTTTTTACGGAGAATCAGTATGTTGCATTTTTTCTCGGAAGAAATTTTGTTCCGTTTTTTCTCGAAAGATCTGTTTGTTCCTTTTTACTTTGAAAAATTTATGTTCCAATTTCACTCCCAAAATTTTATATGTCCCGTAATTCTATTTTTCCTTACAGTTATTTCCTTCTTAAATCCGTGAATCCAAATATATTAATTGGAAGAAATTGATAGACTATTGATAACTACAACATTAATTACTATACATATTTTTAGGTCCTTCAAACCGGATTCGGGAGTGTGAAGAAAAAATAACTTTAAAAGTGGAAAACATTGACTTTAAAAACGAGATAGAAAAGTTCGGTAGTGCAAAACTGTCAAGAAAACCAGTATGGCGTCGACAGTCTTTACATTTGAATTTCAAGTCCGGTGTTCACTTAACTGATTTGTACCTGAATTATTGGTGTGCAAAATTGTTCTCACATTTTGTACGCCAAAGGATTATTGTTCAATTGAGTGTTTAACAATTAAGCGGATTATTTTCTCATCAGTTAAACTCAAATTGTTTAAATAATTTCTAGCTCATTATTTATAGTATCTCGGCATAAAGACCATAGTATATTTTTCTGAAAGTCAATTTCTGCAAATTGAAGAAGCTTATCTTGCAGCTCTCGATTATTTAAATTCAAAGTTGCATACTTTTGTGTGAAGTGTTGCGGTAGAAGCTAGACAAGCGAAGCGAGGAAACGTTAATCAGCAAAATTATACTATTCCCAAATTACCTAAAATTACGTTGCCTGAATTTAAAGGCAATTATGTTGACCTGGAAAATTTTTGTTATCTGATTGAGGCGTTTATTGTTAATAATATTTCTTTATCTAATGTGTCACGTTTACCATATCTAAAATATTTGTTACCACGTGACGCTAGTCATGTCATTAAACATCTGACAGTGACGCGATGCGAATTACACTACTGCTTGGGAGACTATTAAAATTCGCTACGATAATAAACGCGCTCTAATCAATGCTCATTTGCAAGGAATCGCGACTATGCCGAATGTCTCTAACAATTCTGTGGTGGAATTAAGGGTGTTATGTGATTCTATAAATAAAGCGATAACATGCTTAAAAAATGTAAATTGAACAACTCAGCATTAAGATGATGCTATGGTGTTTTGGACAGTGCGTAAATTAGATATGTCATCTCTAAAGGAATGGGAGATGCACTTGGGATCTGAAAGTGACAATCCTACTTTCAAAAATTAGATGATTTTTTAGCAGTACGCATTCGGACTTTAGAAGCGATTCAATTATCAAAATGTAATCTACCAGAAAAGGGTAAAAATACCAAAGGTCAATCAGTTAAAGGTCACAATGCCTCTACAAATTCAAAATGCTTAATGTGTAAGGAAAGTCATCACTTATTTGATTGTGAACAATTTAGAGAATTATCTATTGATCAAAGCAAGGAACTCGTGTTACGTCATCACTGTTGTTTCATCATACGAATCCCATCTCGAATCCCATCATACGAAGCCCATCATACGAATCTCAATGACGTTAAAATTTATTCTTTGAATCATAAACGCGATCTGTCACGCTCTGCTTTGCTCGCAACCGCCGTAGGAAACATACGAGCTGATAATGGCCGGGTTCATGCCTGTAGAGTTCTCCTTGATCAGGACTCGGGATGCTGTTTTACTCTGAAAGAATAGTGAAAATTCTGAATCCGAAGTATCAAAGAGATAATGCTTTAGTTTTACGGTTTAGGAGGTGAGGTGATAGATGCCGCGAAAACGTTAGTTTAAGTATTACTTTTACCAAAGAGAGGTGTGATCGAACCTGTATTTATAAAAGCTGTAGTATTATTGCATTTAACGTCTTACATTCCACCTGTAAGACCGGGGGGAGGAGCTGAAAAGGAATTAAAAGAACTTTCCTTAGCAGACTCTGATCCATTTGGCTCAGAAGCCATATATATGATTCTGGGAGCGAATATATATTTGGATAATGTCTCTTACTAGGGCTTAAACAGGGTACGCTAGGCTCTCTTACAGCGCAGGATATTATTTTCGGATCAATCTTCTCTGGGCCGGTTCTTAGGTCGAATAGCAGCTGGTCTTTACCAGTAACAGGGCATCAAATTATAACCGAGGAAGTCCTTCATGACGATTTGATTAGGTTCTGGGAGATGGAGGAACCAGCATCCAGATCCCTTTTTATCGATTTTTAACCGAATATGAACAGTTAGGTCATATGGAACGCTTTCAGCAGTTTTCTGAAGTTGAATCTCCTCAAACAGTTTATTTGCCCCATCATCCTATACTTGAGGATGATACTTCTACTACTTGTTTAAGAGTAGTATTCCATACTGCTTGCGCTCCTTACATCGCTAACAGGCTCATTGAACAATTAGCCAATGCTGAAGGGTTTAATTTTGCTGCAGCCAAATCTATGCTCGAAAATAATGTTTATGTGGATGACGTTCTTTTTGGCGCTGACGAAATGGATGCAGCTCGTAAATTAAGAATACAAGTCATTCGCCTTTTCGAAAAGGGGTGTTTTCATCTAAGAAAATGGGCAAGTAATAATGAATTATTATTATTAGCAGATTGTCTCTCAAGAACTCATGAGTTTCTAATGGATGAGGATATCAAACTGAAAGTTTTGGGTTTGAAATGTGATTCCGCATGCGATGTTTTTCGGTTTGGAGTTAAGCCCCGACCTGTTGATTTTCCGACGAAACGTTAAATTCTCTCAGTTATCGCAAAGCAGTATGCTCCAATGGGTTGGTTATCTCCAGTTGTAACAGTCGCTCAGCATTTAATGCCACAGCTATGGATTCAAAAACTGCAGTGGGATTAGCCTTTATCCACTGATTCGGAAGATTATTGGTGCAAGTATTATAAGGGTGTTACCCAAATTCAAGCAACCCAGATACCACGATGGACCGGACAAGGTGCTGACAATCTAGGTTACGAGCTGCATGGATTTTCTGACGCTTCGATCAGAGCTTATGCTACAGTCGCATATCCCTGTATTATTCAGGAGCATGAAAATGCACAAGTAACTTTACTGACTGCTAAAGCGAGAGTGGCTCCTATCCCTTCTGTGACCATACATAGTCTTGAATTGTGTGATGCTCAATTATTAGCTAAGACCCTACATTTTCTAATTTCAACTATGGGGTTTGAAAGTATCCCACTTTACTGGCACACTAATGCCTCTGTAGCGTTAGCTTGGTTAACCAAGCATCCATCGACTTGGCATACATTCGTATCTAATCGAGTGGCTCAGATACATGAGCTTATTCCAAACGCTAAGTGGAGATATGTTCCCACTAAGGAGAATCCCGCTGTTTGCGCTTCCAGGGGTCTCTTCTCAGACGAATTAAAGGATCGTCCCTTATGGTGGCATGGTTCACAATGGCTGATTAAACATTCTGATTGTTGGCCAGAATCAAGGCCCGCTTTGTCTCAAGATATGGACCTTAAGTTTAGTAAGAAAGCTACTCATCATATCGCGTATTATCGTCGATTTTTCGCAGCTTTCATGATTAAGGTGGGTAGATTACCGAAGTCTACGTTCCAACATGAGACATTGGCTCTCTCGTTAGATGAGATTCAGCAAGCTTTCTTGTATTAGATCCGTAAAATTCAAAAGGAGACCTTCGAACCTGAGTTGTCCGCACTTCAACATGACAACCAGATAACACAGAGCTCGTCTTAAAAATCATTTTACCCATTTTTAGAAGCATGTGGTGTACTGCGTTGGAGGGGGACGTTTAGATAATGCCGCAATTAGTTACGATAAAAAGAATTCTATTATATTGGTGTTATGAGCTTGCACGCTTGTCAAGAGATTGATTTATGTCTGTTTTTCATGCATGCGTCAGCGAGCTACTCTTTCTCAACAGCTGATGGGTAGTCTTTTGAATTTTCGGACCACTCCACGTCGTCCCTTTACACATACTGGGGTTGACTATGCTGGTCCTTTCAACGTACGCGTATCACCGGGGAGTGGGCAAAAGAGTTATACGAGTTAGGTAGCTTTATTCGTCTGCTGCGTGACTCGAGCCATGCATTTGGAACTTGTTTCAAATTACTCCTGTGAATCTTTTATAGCAGCTTACCACGCTTTGCAAATCGTCGTGGATTACCAGCTCACATGTACAATGACAATGGTACCATATTTCAGGGAGCTGAAAGAGAATTGCGGAATTGCCTTTTAAATCTACGTAAAGATATAAACTTGCAGAACCAACTCGCCAGCCAAGGAAGTACTTGGCATTTCATTCCGCCTTCTGGACACCATTTCGGGGAAATGCAATCTCAATAAAACTTAAAAACCCGAATAACATGGTGTCTATAATGCCATTGCACTTGCTTCACACTCAGAGTTAATTCTAAACTATACTTCTAATTATACCGCTTTACTTAGTATTAAAGGAGTTTTATATCATTATTCGCATTCAAAATTATTTTTAATGGAGGGCGGTGAAACTGAATTTCAGCTGCAACTCAAGATCAATTTTCATGGTCGTCGGGAGCCTAATCAACAAGAAGTGTTAATTAACTCTTCATACAGTGATTTTCCAACATCGCCTGTGAAATTTTTCTTGTTTATACTCTTGATGCTCATGCAAACGAAGATCTCACCTAAGTGAAACTTTGTGAAAAGTGAAACTCGTCGATCATATAACAATAAAATTAATCTTTATATCTTATTCCCAAATTAAAGCTATTTTTCCTTATAGTTATTTCCCTCCTGAATCCGTGAATTCTAAGATATTAATTTGATGAAATTTATAGACGCCTAATAATTACAACATTAATTATTATACATACCAAAATATTACAAATATATCATTTTACGTATTATTGTGAATTTTTAGCAGTTTCTGTCATTTTTCAATACAAATAATTATTAATGGACATTTTAAATTTCCCTCATGACTTTTTTCTCAAGTTGATATTCTATGCTACTTTTTGTTAAATAATCACATAAGTTTGGTAAATTTCTTATAATTTTCAACAAGTTCTTTTTTGTTAATAAAATTTTTATTTAATAAAGCAGTTTTCTTTTAAAAACTCTGGAAGAGTCTCGGTGGCCTATGCGGTGAACACTAGCCTAGCAAGGGAGTTGTTCATCTCCGGAGAGTCGTGGGACCGGTACCTCTAGAGAAAAAGGCGTTTTCTCTAAGTACTTAAGGCTGTTGCTCTTGGTGGTTCGGAACCCACCTTAAACTGTAGGTCCCCCTTCCACCACCAAGTAAGTGTGTGCAGGGTGTGTAAAGGAATAGAGAAGGTGTAAGAAAATGTAAACCCTTAGGGGACACATTAGAATCTTCCATTCCAATTATTTTTTTAAGAAAATATTTTAAATATCGTATTTTATTGATTAAACATAATACTGCATGACTTTGAAGAGTACTAATTCTGCTTAAAGCTTAATGTAATCGTTTATAAATTAATTATTGTTTTTTTTCTTAATTTCGTTTGATCTGAGTATGGATGGTTAACAAATAAAAATTGTTTATTCAGTAAAATGCCCTTTATAAAACATTTACTACTCGAAATCCTGTAATATTATGTTTTTTCGGAAAACGCAGAGTAAAAATATTTTTTTTAAGTAAGTGTTCAAACAATTAAAAGACGGTTAACATGTTCTTTCTAAGCATTATAGAGTCAGAAAAATAATTTAATGTATTCTATTTTATATTATTTTTCATGCTCATCGGATAAAACTGCTTGAGCAAATAATGATTCCACAAGCAAATAGAAATTTGTTAAACATTAGACAAATTTGTCGCAGAGTTATCGTAATTATTCATTGAAAAATAAAATAAAGCACCAATTTGAGATAAAAGTAGACATATTTGGCTTTATTTTTATGAATTTTAAAAATAAAATAATAAATTGTTTAAATAATTACGTGACGTTTTTAAAAAATTTTAATAGTCCAAGTCATGACTCAATATTAATTTTATTCAGAAAATAGGTTATTTAAAAAATATTTGGAAATGAATAATTATTCAAATGAGTTGAATTTCTTTAAATAGTTAAAAATTGTTTGAAAAGTTGTGCAGAATATTGTAATTGTCTATCAGTAATTATTTGTATGAAGTAAGATGACAGAAATTGCTGTTCCTTCCTTTAAATTCTTGAATTTTTTTATTTCTTAATACTCTTATGTTAAATATTGCGAACTCGATTAAAATAAATATGTTTTGCTGTTTTAATTTATTATACGTTAAATAAAAAACTTTTGTTCTGAAAATTGTTCATTTACACTTGAAACTCTTCATGAAATAGCTTTGACGCTATTTAAACTTATAGACCCCGCTTGAAACTTTCGACTCCTAGAGAATGAAACATTGAAGCCTAATTTGAAGCGGTAAAACCTCTCTGCCGCTACTTTGTATCTTCAGAGCCTACATTTTCATAACTCAAGAGCCTACTTTGACGCTGTTTAAACTCAACTTCAATAATGACCCTACACTGAGTCTTTTGAGCCTACAATGTTCAAACTTCATGAAAATAAAGTAAAAATTATTTTTTTCTCAGGGTTATTTAACTCATTAGCCATATTAATGACTGAATGCACACTTAAATAACAACAATATTCAATTCGAGATTAAACCTAATTGTTATTATATATTTATTTATAAATCAATAATTCTTCTTTGCAATGCTCAATCACAGAAAAATATTTTCCCTCAATTGAAATTGCTGAAAGATTGTATGAGAATGATATTCATCATGAAAAATTACTAGATATTGTCGATTAATAAAATATTTTCTATCGCTAACAAAAAATATCGCGTATGAAATGAAAAATTTGAAAAATATATTGAAATTTATATTAAAAAATTATACTTATATTTACAGATTGTCAATAATTTTTTCTTACAGTATTGCGTTTAATTTATTTAAAACCTAATATTGTGCAGAAAATCATTTTTTTCAAAGAACTGTACCACTTTTCCAGTGGTTTGGCCATTTTTGTTACTAAATGATATTAACTGAGAGTTTCTTGAACATTTTTCAAGAGAAATATTACTCTTCAAGTGTCTACCACTTGACTGCGGAGAAAACAGCATTTCTTTTTGGTATAAATGTTAACTGTTCCAATTTTTTTAAATTATTTATTCATTAATAGAAACAGTCAAATGGATGAAAAATAATTCACTACTCATTTCGAATTTTGAGACGACGAGACAATTGGGTATAAAACCAGTACTGTTCCCAGTGGGCATAACATTTGGCGACGTCTTTGCGACATCTTTACGACATCTTGACGACAATTTTACGACATCATATGTCCATGGCGTTACAGTTTCTTTAGGATATCGTAAAGACATCGTTAGATCATACGACATATTTACGATATCGTAAAGACGCCTTAACGACATGGACATAGGATGTCGTCAAATTGTCGTAAAGATCTCGTAAGGATGTCGTAAAAGCGTCACCTAATTTAGTGCTCACTGGGATTATTGTTAATATAAACTTGTTTCCTGATGAATATTAGATTAAATCTTAAACTCAATATAAAATACTTCTAAAAAACAGAACCAACAATGTAATAAAAAGGAATCAATTTTGTTATGAAGCATTTTGCTCTCACGATCATTTGACTCTCAAGATCATAATGATCTGTTCATTCGAAGAAATTTGATTTTATTTTTTTGTTAATTCGCAGAGTAACCAAATTAGCCGCCAATTTCTGGTACTAGCATTATAAAGAAATAACCTAAAAATGGTAAATAACCGCACGCAAGACGCAACTACACTTAACAAGTGATATTTTCTAATATGAGATTTCGTTATTCTTTTTTTTAATTTCAAGTACACCGCACGATTAAAAACCACAAAAATCTTGCATATAAGCTAAAGTACTCTAAGAAAGCCAGCCATCTTGGTTTGAGTTTATACATGATCCCGAATCAGATCATTATGATCTCCAAAGTCGATCATTTCCTCCGGCAAATTAAAATGCACTTGAGTTCGATATCATTTTTGTTGCATATCAAAATGGTATTGATTTCGGTATCATTTCGAACAGTTTTATTTGCTGTGAATGTATATTTAACTCTTCAAAAATGGTTTCAAATATCAAACGACACAGAAAGTAAAAGAAAAGTAATTATTCAATTAATTGTCTTGAATTAAAAAAGATTTTGGATTTTGAACAATTGGACATGTGCTAATGATTTTTATATAAGACATCCTAACGCGTTCCGTTAGTATGTTTAAAAAAAACTGCAAATATTCTTGATATTTATATTACTGATATAATTTTATTTTTCCTGATAAATAACAAAAGTTATTTATATTCATGCATAATGATGTGAGATTATAGAGCACATGCTTTGATGCCATAAGTCCTACAGTAGTAGTTTGAGCTTTTAAGAGGGTCTAATTTATCTTAAATACAGACGAAACTTTGACGCTTAACGTGAAAAAACGGTCGATTTTGGACACTTTAGCGTTAAAGTAGTGGTCTAAATAACATTGAAATCGCTTCTTATTTAGAACCTACTTTACAGCCTCCAGCCCCTACGAAAGTAGGAGATAAGGCTTCAAAGTAAGGCCTAAATTTCGACTCAGCTAGTCTCTTTTTTCTTTCTTAGAATGATTTATGTATTTTAATTCGGATTGAGTGCAAAACTGATAAAAAAATTATTTAATTACTCTCAATTAGTAATTTATTCATATTTTGAGTTTTACCGCATTTACGCATTTACAACACATGACCCTTAAATGACATGTAAATGACGGTCAGAACGTTGTCAGTCTCATCACTAATCACCGGTAGTTAAATTACTTCGAAACTAGTTTGTAAAATTGTTCTTAGAATTTACATATGGAGTTCCGTAGAAGGCTTTCAGTAGAATATTGTAACGTGGGATTATGAAAATCTCAATACGGCATTATGCACGAAGGAAAATGAGGTCATTATTTTTTATTGTAAATTTTTACTACGAGTCGTAGGAATGAATTTTAGGTGCCGCTTTTCAAGTGCGTATATATGTAATGGCTACGTGTATCTATGACGTCATAAATTTTCACGTCGTCTCAACTGGTACTAAAATTAGACCACTGGTGGTATTCCTAGATCGTTTTTTTTTGCATTCAAAATAATAGGATGAGGTTTTGCTATTCATAAATAGGATGCGAACAAAAATTACACGGTAAAACAGTGAATCTCTGGTTTGTATGGTTTAAATAAAAAAAACGGCTACTGTATAATAAGTCGATAGAAAGGGAGACTTTAAGTTCGTTGTACAGGCCTAATAAGTAGCTGTATCTATGCATACATTTATAAGAAGTATTATAGATATATTATAGTATTTACCAATACAATTAAAGATGACCGCCAAAGTGAGAACGAAAGTATAGGATATATTCATTTTCGTAATGTGCAGAAAAAACTGATTAATACAACAGTGAATAATGTTATTAACAACTGTAGCTAAGAAATATTCCATTCTATTATCAAAGTACAAATATATAGATATCACATATGTGTGAGATAACGACATATTCATTGTCGAGATCTTCCTTTGAGATAATTATATCATCGTACATTTTTCATAACCATTATTATAATGACGAAATTCTCATCTCAAATGCAAGGCATTGGTTATATGTGAAGATTTAGTGACATCGACTTCATCAAAATTTGACATTTTCGGATTCACGAATTGAGAAGCAATGACTTTTAATACGGTTTCAGAGAACAATAGGAGCATTTTTTGTTAAATAGGATTTTAAACTTTGGATTTAATTTGATTTAAATTTCATAAATTTTAACCATTATTATTTAATTAAGACACATCGTTGACCACTTTTAGTTTTCTATTTGCAGTCGCACCTTTCTGATATTCTACATCAGTTTTTCAAAAATTTGCGTCTTTGCTGAGAAAGGATGTGTTAATTTGAAAGCACATGAAAAAACATTTAAATTTCTTTGATATTAAATTTTTTCTTTTCTGGCACTAGTCCATCATCAAAAAAGGCTAACGCTGCTGTTTGTGGAGTCAAACACCATAAGTCGTTTTTTATTTTGCTTAATGTAGTTTCGAAAACTTTCGTATCTCTTTGGTATAGAGTTGAAGAACTTTTATTCATTACAGATTGGGACGCAATTCAGTGGGCTAGAATTGCGTCCCAAATGCACTCAAATGCGCCATCGATTGAAATTTTTGCGCCACAAAACTGTAGGAGTTATATGAGGTTTTACGCGGGGGGAGGGTAGCTTAACGCTATCTCCCCATTTAAAAAATGAAAATTTAAATCACATGGTCTTGAAGATCTTCAAATGCGCTCATACACGCCACTTACGAATTTAAAAAAAAAAACACACATTTAACCCCCTTATTACCACTTGTTACGATTCACTGTTCCACAAAGTATCAAAATAACTCAAATTGCAGTATAAAAATTAATAATGACCTTTTTGGATAGGATTTCAAATGCGCTCATATGCGCCACTTTCGAAATTAATAATAAACCATAATCAACTTCCCCATTTCCAATTGTTATCGATCCACCACCCGATGATATCTTCAAATAACTTAAATTGCAAAATAAAACTTTCTAATGATTTTTTCGTATAGGACTTTAAATGCGCTTATATGCGCCACTTTCGAAATTGACAAAAAACCATAATGAATCCGCTCACTTGTTACGATCCACTATTCGATGGTATCTCCAAATAAATTTAATTTCAGTACAAAAATTTAAAATTGTCTCTACGTATAGGATATTAAATGCGCTCAAATGCCCCACCACTGAAAAAGTTTTGCGCTAGTTAATTAATAAAGATATCAGAATTTGAAGGGCTGGCTGTGTAACGTAGGTGTTTGCCGAAATGGTTATTTCGCAATTTAAGTTATTTAGGGGGTTTATTATGGTTTTTTGTCAATTTTGAAAGTGGCGAAAATAAGAGCATTTGAAATCCTATCCGAAGAGGTCATTGCAAATTTTATTTATAAGAATTGGAAATGAGGGGTTTGATTGTAGTGTTTGTCAATTTCGAAAGAGGAGGATATGAGCCCATTTAAATTACTATCCGAAGATGTCATTATTAATTTTCATACTGCAGTTTAAGTTATTTGGAGACATCATCGAATTGTGGATCGCAACAAGTGGTAATAAGGAGGCTGAATGTTTTTTTTTTAATTTTGTAAGTGGCGCACATGAGCGCATTAGAAATCCTATCCGAAAAGATGATTATAAATTTTTATACTACAAGTCAAGTTAATTGAAGATATCATTGAATAGTGAATCGTAACAAATTGAAATGAGGGGGTTGATTATGGTTTTTTGCCAATTTTGAAAGTGGCGCATATGAGCCCATTTGATGTTATGAAAGATAGGTATAGTGAACTTCAAAAAATGTTATTAGTTCAGAAAAATCAAGCCAGCTCCGCCCCGCGCCCCTCCATTTCGATCGCTGATAACTCGGTTATCAATGTGGCGCAAAATTTGTTCTTTATGGCGCATTTGAAGATCTTGAAGATCATATGATTTTAATTTTGATTTTTCAAATGGGGGGGGGGGGGGCAGCGTTACACTGCCCCCTCCCGCATAACACCTCATGTTTTCATTTAAATTATTTTTAGAACCCCGATTTCTACAGTAATCGGCCTGTTTGCCGAACCATTATCGGGTTCTGTGCGCGTTTTTTCGTGGTTTGCTGGTGTCATTGTTTTCCCCATGAACATCTAGAGGATAAGCCTGGATACTCTGAGTCATCGCCCCAAATCCTACACTGTTAAAAATTTTCAAGAATTTTCAGTTACTGTAACTGAAAATTTCTAGAGGTTGAAAAATTTTTGTTGGTTTATTATTTTAATATTAAACATAAAGTCTACATTTGTCCTAAGAATATGAATAGAAAGAAAATATAACTGAAGTTAAGAGTAATCACTTCTTATGTATCTATGTTATATGCAGACTCATATTACATACATAATCAAAGCCCATCTTTTATCACTGGAATATATTTATATTTAATATATTGAGTATATTATATAACATATTTATTTACATATTAGAAACTTTGTTTGTATATAGTCTCACTTCAATTTTTATTTTTAAGACTTGTCTATGAGAATAGTTGCATTTGCTACACAAAAATATGGATTTTCAATAAAACAGTTGCATTTTTAACAAAGAAGAAAGAATACTTTAATACAAAATTCTTGAATTTCAAACCATATCCTTACATTTATATAGAAGAAAGATGCAATTTATAATAAAGTAGATGAATTTGTTGAATTGAAAGGAAAATTTTTGAAAAGTAGTTGTGTTTTCAACCAAAACAAGATTTTTGTTTGACTTGTTAGCATTGAAATATAAGATTTAAAAAAATAAGTCAATTTTTTATGAAACTAGTTAAATTTTCAACACAAAAATTCAATATTTAACCAGAAAGGATATGTCATGAACAAAATTGATAAATTTTCAAAAGAAATGATAAAGATTATAACTAAAAAGATAATATTGTGGAGAAAGGCACTAAATAAAAAAGTAAATACAAGTCAAATAAATCACTAACAAGGCCAGGTTTATACAACAATACCAGGGTTACTGCAAAACTTTAGCCACGTTAGTTTTCACTCACCAGGTTTTTTCAGCGTGTGATGTTCCGAAAAAGTATGTTCAAGAATAAAATGCTTGCCTCACGTAAAAAATTACAACGTAACAATCAAATGTCTAAGGTTCAACAATTAGGATAAAATTTTATTTCTTTCTTGAGTAAAAAATTCTTTTTACCAAAATTCGTTTTTGGTTTTAAAATTTTCTGTTTTCATCAATTTTATTTTTTTGTAATTAAATATAAACCATGGCACGTTTTTCTTGACGTAATATGTTCATAACTTAATTTTTTTTTAATTGAATTATTTTGTGGAAAAGTCATGTTTTATGGTAGAAAAGACATTTCTCATTTCAAATAATTAATAAATTCAAATATTTTTAATTTTTATTTGAAATACTGTTTTATTCCGTTTATAAAAGAAATACTAGTAATGTAATTTGAAGGCAATAAGGAAGGAAAACTTTTACTTTAAGTCTCTAAATGACCAAACTATCCATTTACTTATCAAATTTATTTAAATTATAAGCAAAAAATATCAAAAGAGAACTCATTACCACAGTAGATTTTGATTAACAATTTTTTACACTAAACATTGCCACGCATGAAATTTAAAAACGAATAAAAAGAATACCTACTACCTTCTGTCTGTAAACGACCAAACTCTGCATTTTTTTATAAATTTTGTTTATTAAATGAGCAAATAATATCGGATGACCAGCCTTTATTACTAACTATTTTCATAGTTTTTTCGATGACTTGAATGATTTTATCAAATTCGTAAGAAGGACGACAAAATAATCACGCGCATGTTGGTTTGCTGGTACTTATGAAGAATAAATAAAATCATTCTTCACAGAAAAGACTCAGTTTTACAGAAACAGTATTGAAAAGAAGATAAATATAATAATCAATATTTAACCTAACCTAAAAATCAAGCATTCGAAAAGCTACTACCAAGAGGTAGTTTTATGGAACTGTATTGTTACCAACACAGATGAATTAAAATAGGATGTAAAATATATACAATTCTTACTTCCAATTATTTACTACACTTATAACTGGCTATAAATTAAAAGACGTGAACGTGTCGACACTGCTGACATTCACTGATTCACCGGCGAGAGAACAAGAGACCTGTCAAAAGACGGGCGAATACCAATGGCGCGCCAGATGGCGCGTCACGCAATGTCGCGCAAATTTAAATTTGTATTTACGAAAAATAATTTCAGAAAATAATTATTCACATTATTATTCGGTATATTGATATTTTCTTGTCTACTCACAAAATTTCAAGTGATATCACTGAAACCGATGATAAATCTACGATAATATTATAATAATTTTCCTTCTTTTATTTTCAAAAATATTACATTTGACATTTTTATAATAATGAAAGGTTTTAAATATATTTTTTTAACTGAAAATTACATTTGAACGGATTTGCACTTGACAGACATCACATAAGGTTTAACAAGAGTGCACATTTGGCACTTCAATTTGGGATCTTGTATCCGCTTCATGTCAGGGACGTCAAGTTACCGTAAGTATGGTATATAGTAATTTAGACTGCTTGACGTGTGCCGTGATTTTTTTTTTAAATACGGCAAATAAAATCATGAAGAAAAAAAAATACAATAGTTTCTTAAAATTCTTCTTTTATTTTTTAATGAATAACAAACTTTAACATAAAATATTCTTGTGAAACAAATATGCAGAAAGTAAGTGATCATAAAAATGTTGATGACGTTTCAGATTGATTCATGGTGCTCCACTTCTTTGAGGTTGACGTGGAGCCAAGTCATCATTAGGTAAATGTGATAAAACTCCTACAGCATGAATGCCATTTGGCGGCATATAATGAACGTGAGGGACATCATGAATGTGATCCTCCTCATTTCTAGAATGGAGTCTAGCTCCCAAACCACGATGAGGTGATCTTCTTATATAACAGTTGTATTCTGGAACTCCATTAGGAGGATTATTCGCATCATTATTATTTCCACTATTGGTATTATTACTACGGAAATATGCACGGCCGTCTGTAAGACGTGAATAAAAAGTATTGTATTCATTGATTATTACAAAAACGTGCCCAAATTCACTAGCATGCTGTGGAACATAATTATGTGGCGCACGTTGCAGCCTTCCATAAACCACATCCTCAACCGAATTTGCGTTGTTTCTTATGCTATTAATAACAATAAAGTTGTCTGGTGGAATATAAAAAGGATGGATACTTGTCAGCTCTTCATTAAGACCATGCGGATGACCATGATCCAAAGCACCATCTAAAAAAAAAAGGATTAATGAAATGTGTAAATATCAAGCACTTCTTTCCGAGCTTTTCAAGTAAAAATGCTTCGACTTGAGTTCCACTTGAATTGCCCCCAATCAAGGTATGCTGATGTCGAAAGTTCGACTGGAGCATGTCTTAGTGTTCTTCGGTGCTGTCAATTTCTATCTATTACATTTTTCTTGCCTTGATAAGGGTGCAGTAAGATTACTGAATCTTTGGTATGTAATATTTATTTTTTTCATTTTTCATTTTGAATGCTATTTTATTGTTATTTGATAGTAATAAAAATAAAAAAGGCCTGAGAAAGAAAAAAAGAAGGAAAGGGATGTGGTTGACTGCCTTCTGATTTTTCATTCTTCTTTTTTATTTTTGTCCAAACCTTTGAATGCTTGTTTTTTTAACAGGATTTTGCAACAATTTTACCATTGGACGTGAAATAAGATTTTTAGTTTGGATTTTAATATAATTCAAATTTCTTAAATTTTGAATTGGCTGACTTGGATTCGAGGTCGTTTCTAAAATATTATGTTTTTTAAGCAGATGAAAGTTAAACATGGTCCTGAGCTACACAGAAAGATTTAATTCTGACGTGATATCAGTGAAAAATTGACAGGCAGTATTATTTTAAAAAATTTTTTTATTGGATGTAGAAGAAATTATGTTTTACCTAAAAAACTATTTTTTCTGGATATCAAATATCGAGAGTTCTTCTATCACAGTAATTTTTGTGTTAAAAAATTTTAACTTTTATGAATGTTTAGGATCAAAATTTAAATATACATAGGATTTTTAAAAAAGGAGATAAAGATCATTGGTTTGTAAATTTGACTTGTTAAACAGCTCTGTTGTTAAAAATTGTTTCCATATCAGTAGTATTGATTGTAAAATTTCTAAAGGTTTCATGATGATGAAAGAGTTTCTTAAAAACAATCCTGATATAGTTTTGGATGAACGCTGTCAAAGGCAGCATTACTGTTTGTATGAAGAAATTGGATTATGTTGGAAATATGGAGAATTTGTTTTCTAATCATGATAATTTTGAATTATTACATGATGATCTGTTCAAAAGGTTGAACAGAGACGCTTTCAAGATGCTTCACAATTGAAAAAAGAAAGGATTTCTGAGAAAGGATATAAGATGGACTGATATCAATACTGAATACACAGTTCTTGCAAGAAGCAATGGTCTGAGAAAAATTCACAAAGATGGCTAGCCCTTCAGAATAGATATTTTAAGTATTAATACTCTTAATAAATTTTTAGAACAAAATGTGAATTTGTTTCTCAAGGATTCTATTACAAACTTTAAATATAATGGAAGAAATAGCTGGGAATTTCAGAAATGTATTATTCAAAAAACAGTTCCGGATCACCATGTAATGATTTCTTTCGATGTTATTGCAATGTTTCGTAGTATAGCCCTTGAATAAGTTAAACTGGAAATTTTAAATAAATGGTATATTATTAAAACTCGTACTCGATCATATCAAAAAAAATTAATCGAAGGGATAATTTTTATTATCAACTAAACTTTTTTTAAATTGAATGGATCTTTTTATAGACAGAGGTCTGGTACTCCCAAAGGTTTCGTAATTTCTCTTATTTTAGCAGAAATATTTATAAAAGATTGGGAGGTTTTTGCTTTTGGGAAATTGGATTTTGTGTTGCCTTCGTATTTTAGGTTTGTTCCGATTTCTTATTATGTGTTCCTCTAGCAAAGTTGCAGATGATCATTGATACTTTTAACAGTTTTAATCCAAAACTTTAATTTACTTTTGAAATAGAACAGAATAATATCATGAGTTTTTTGGACATAGAAGTAATTAAGGGTTGGGATGGTAATATTAATACCAGTTTCAAAACAAAATTGTAGTAATCAACAACTTAGTTGACAGAGCTCTAGGTTTGTCCCATTTTTCATTTCACACTAGAAATTTGAATATTGTTAGGAATATCCTTTTTCTAAATCATTATCAAATAAAGTTAATTGAGAGACATCTAATCAAAAACAAACAGAGTAATATTTTGCACACAGATAGTCAGAAAGATTTGTAGGAATAAAGTTCGCTCAATACTTTTGTTGTTCTATTTTTTGGTCAAATTTGTAAACCTATTATACTTATGTAATGAGAGATGCAAACTCCTGTTAAAAAAAACCAATAATCCAAGGATAAAATTTGGACCAAACTAAAAATAAATATAATTGCATTACCAACGTTTCGGTACTCATACGTTACCCTTACCAAGGCTACAAACATTTAAATGGTAGAAATTGACAGCACCCATAAACGGGTGCTCTCTCTTTGTTACCTGAGAATGGAATGAAGGTCAGTAGTCAATTTTTACTATTTAAATTTTCCTTGCCTTGGTAAGGGTACCGAAATGTACGAGTACCGAAACGTTATTAATGCAAGTTTATTTATTTTTATTTTGAATGTTATTTTATAGTAATTTGATGATAATAAAAATAAAAAAGGTAAAAGAAAGGAAAAGAGAATGAAGGGGATGTGGTTGGCTGCCCTCTCATTTTTTCTCTTTTTTATGTTTGCCCAACCTTTTTTTTTTTGTTGATTACAATAGGATTTTTTGTTTTTGTTCATTCGCTGTGGTCCAAATTTGGTCGTTGGATCCTTTTTTTCTTTATAACACGAGTTTCCATTAATTTGATTACTGGACGATAAATAGGATTTTTAATTTAGATTTTAATCTAATTTAAATTTCGTAAATTTTGAATTTTATTTTTCCAGAATTTTGAGCTTTTTTGGCACTAATTTTGATATTAAAGCTCTCTTGTTTTCCTATAAAAACTTCCTAGGGTAATTCTTAGAGTTCTTAAAATATTGCTCTGAGGATGGATATATCTTCTAGATTCTTGGAAAGATGTATCTGGTTATTATTTTATTTTTAAATACTCTCCACTATTTTAATTGTTGGAATGTGTGATTTGGTTCCATAAATATGATAGGGCTAGACCCTAGGGGTTCTATAATATTATTGTGAGGGTGGAAATATTTTCTAGATTTTTGAAAAACTGTATGTTGTAATTTTTTATTTTAAACTATTTTTTACTTTTTTCATTTATGGAAGGTTGACACATGGTTCCGTGAATGTGATAAGGGCAGTTCCTAGGTGTCCTAGAATATTACTCTGAGGGTGGATGTATCTTCTACGTTCTTGGAAAGCTGTATCTGCTTATTATTTTACTTTTAAATACTCCTTAAGGCCATGTGATGAGTATGACCGCTTATAAGGTCAGCCCTAAGGTCAATATTTTTTTACAAATATTAAAAAATAAAAGTTTAAATAACGCGGAATTTTTTTCGGGAAATGTTAATAAATATTAAAGGATCGTTTGTGGCCTTGCAAAGAGTTGGAGGAAGAAAAAGGTTTATTTATGCAAATAATAATTATCGATGGACAAATTTAGGTTTTACAGCAGAAGTTTGACTTCAACTTTCTCTGGCGGTAATCATGCAATCTGTTTTACCCACAGACTCCTAGAAGTTCGAAGTTGTCTACTCGCTGCGCTAGTGCTGCTTTGACACAGCTGATACCAGACTGATGCGTATGTCAAACCAAATATGTTTATTTGTATTTCAAGTGCAAACTTTGGTTTTTGCATTATTTGTGCATATTGTTCGTGAGCGATTTTTGTTGTTTCGCCCCATTTTGATAAATATAAACCTCATAACTAGCCCATTGACAACATTACAAATTGCTTGCAGGGTTTAACGACAGCACGGTCGGTATTTCTTCAAAATAGTAACTTTAAAAAAAACTGTTTTCAATATTCAAATTATTTAGGACCAGAAACACATTTTTGCATTCCATCTATTTATTGTGCAACATTTGTCACATGATATCTCATTCCGTGTGGACGTAAGTTGGGAAAGAAAACTTCCACTGGTATTTTCAAAAAAAAAAAAATTTTCTCTAAATTTTTACCAAAACAAAGCAGAGACATGTACTTTATTACTTCCTATTTCATTTCCCAAACTTTCAGAGCGATACCTCATTTCGTTTAGACGTAAGTTGGTAAAAAAAAATTGAAGGCCAGGTTTGGTCACATGACCCTCTCGTCACATGGCCTTAACTACTTTAATTGTTGGAAGGTACGGCTTGGTTTCCTAACTGTGATAAGGTTAGTACCTAGGGGTTCTAAAATATGACTGTGAGGGTGGATATATCTGCTAGATTCTTAGAAAGCTGTATGTAGTTATTATATAATTTAAAAAATATTTTTTACTTTTTTGTTTAATGGACGGTGAGACTCGTTTCCTTAAATATGATGAGGGTAATTGCTAGGGGTTGTGCAAAATTTCTGTGGCCATAGATGTATTAATAATTTCAGACTACCTATTACCTCATTTTTGATTAAAATCTGTAATAAAAGTATAATTTTACAGTGCAAAACTAGAAATGTGTAAAGTACTATTATTTAAAATTGTTAATATTTTTTCATATCTGAAATAAACTGAAAAATTTCGTTATCGAATTTTTTAAATTCCATATGTTACAAGAATGAAATTTGGCAACGTGGCATCAAATAGAACTTTCAATTAAAAGCCTTTTTCAAAGAAATGTTTTTCATTACAAATTTTATATTATATTTCGATGAAATGCAATTTTTTTAAGTATTAATATTATATAATAATAGGGACACTTACTTGCAAAATTAAGTAGAGCCACGTAGGCAAATAATAGGATAACGATCTTCATTTTTTTAGACGCGAGTAGAGATAATGATATCGATAACTAATTTTTGCAATGAATAATTTCTTGAGAGGCGTCTCTTTTAATAAAATATTTACAACTGATTGGAGGGGCACAGAATGTTGATCCAGCATTTATCATATTTGATAGACTTATTACTCATAGCACCTTCAGAAATGTTTAAGTTTATTACATTTGGTTTTTTAAGTGGACTCAATTGTGAGGGCAATAAAGTTTCTTTTCGTAATAAAATATTATTCACTTTATTAAAATTATTTGAAATAAAGAAAAATTCAAAGAACTTAGGCCACCAATAAAGAGAAAGTTTTAACCAAATTGTTGCATTTTTAAGACAAATAGATAAATTTCGTACGAAAATGTTGAATTATTGTCAAAAAAGATCATCTTTATCCAAAATGATTAATTGTATACTGAAAAAATGAATTTAAAAAATCGTTTAAGTTCTAGGCCAAAAATAACTAATTTCACTTGAAAGAATTTCTTTTTCATAAAAAAAGATTTTAGATTTGTAATCACGAAAGATTCCTTACTCAAACTTTACCCTAAAAAATAATAGTCACATTTTTAGTTAAAAAAGTGAATTTTCAACAACAATGAAGCTATAACAATTATTAGGAAAATAGTTAAAGTTTCTATAAAAGAGATGCTTTTTCACGAAACATGTATTTTTAACCAATTTACTAGGAGGGCATATTCTCTACAAACTAGTTCCATTTTCAATAAAAAGCAATAATTTGCAACAAAATTACGTAAATTTTCAATTAAAAAGAATTTTAAAATACGCAATATGCTTGCATGCTTAATAAATAAATTTTTTAATTTACTAAAGGAATATGAAAAAGGATAAATCAATTTAAGAACTGTTTAACAGCATTCAAATTTTAAGAAATTGTAGATAGATTAATGTTTATTTTTCAGTCTGCTTCCGCAGATAACACCTAATACTTATCTACTATTCACAATATTTACAGTTTTCTTGCACCTATTTACTCTCCTATTCACAATCTTTCCTTTTACATTCCTCTTCACCCATTCTCCTCTTCTTCACCATCTTATCCAACAACCCTGCTCCCATGCTACAGCCTTTTTGTCCAACCTATAACGCAACAATACCTCCATGCTTATCCCCCACTTTTCCACCTCTTAACACTCCTTAAACCTGTGCTCATCTTTTGCATCCCCTTTCCCGCACAATTCACACATTCCCTTCTCTCTAGAAAGCCAGAATCTATTTAAATCCTCTATATAACCACATCACAGTCTCGTTATATGTTTCTGACTTCCTTGCTCTGCTTTCTCACAAAAAGATTGCTTTCTCTCCCTTAGTATAATCTACACGTAGATCCAACTAAACCTTGACTCTCTTATTCTCTCCTTTCCTTCTACCTTCTCTTTCTCCATGCCATTCTTTTGAACCAACTCATATACCTTCCTTCCTTGTGCATCCTTCTCACTACATCAATCTGCAATCCATTCGTTCTAAAACACCTTTCCCTTGCCACCTCCATCTACGCACCACTACGCCTGTTCTCCTTTTCCCACCAACACTCCCTAACCAGGTTACTCCCCCTCCCTTCCAAAAAATTTCATCTCATTTTTACACGGTCGAGTCCCTGTTATAATCCCTGAAATCGCTTTTCCTGTCTCGCTACTGCCAAAATAGTTTGGCTTATTCCTTGCCAACCCCATTGTTTGATCTAAATAACTTTCCTGTATAACATTCACCTCATCACTTTCTTTCCACCGCCACGCTTTACTTCGAAAAATAAGACACTTATCACTAGTGAATCAATCAATTTCATTCTCCTTACAAAATTATCTGCGAAGAACCTCTTTCACAGCCCCCAACCCTGCCTCATCACCATATTTGCCCTTCTCACTCTTCCTTTTATATGACCATCCACTCCCTTATTCCTCCGAAACAGAAATCCCAGCTATCCAAACTCTTTCACCTTCTGTGCCGCATTTCCCTTCCACTTCTACTTACCTCCCTTATCTCTCCCAGTTCCTTTCCTGAACGCCACAACCTTCTATTTGTCCGTATTAAACTATAACCTATTTTTGCCCAAGCATCTTTTCAACCTTTTCATCATTTCCTTTAAAGCCTCTTCGCTCTTTGCTAGCAGCACTATGCCATCTTCATATGCGTGTGACCATATCCTGACTCCTCCTACCTTAAATCCTGCTACCACTCCGGCCGCTAGCTTACTTTCCATACCAGCGATTAAAATTAATATTTTGTAAAGCTTTATCATCTAGTATACAATAAATTGTAGCAAATTTTAAACATTTTGAACAAAATATACCAATAAATATATGTAGTATATAGGTTTTGAAACTTGGCAATAGAGTGAATATTTTATTTTTTTATTTTAATTATTAATAATTACGAATTAAAAACAAAAATTGCGCGCCCTATAAAAAAATGATTCACAAAAAATTTCAGATCTTTTTTACGCATAATTCTTATAGAATTTTTCGCATCTGCCTTTTTCGCATCTTGCATATATTTATCGCAAAATTTGAATTTTTTATTTTTTATCGCGTTTCGTAGGGTCAACATTTTAATTTTTGATATTCAAGAACATTCAAAAACTCGTTATGATAATCTTGTCTGATTTTCAAAAAACAAAATTTTTCTTCTCTTGAAGTTGTTTCACGCTGTGCTATGTTTGGCTTAAAATTTCAATTTTCGTTTATTATTATTTTTTTAATTCTCTAAGGTCTATAACATATATAAGTTCCACTTTATGAAAAGCCATTAAACATAAATTGTTTGACTTCACGAGCAGTAGAAATAGCCCTTAAAATAATTTTTAATCTTGAAAGAAGGGTATCACAAAGTTTTTGAATGCTCCAGCTTTTTTTAATTTTTAACCAAAATAGTTAGATAATGAAACGGTTCTTTATTTTTAGTCCTCAAAAAAGTTTGCCTAAAGCTTAATAGAAACTGATCACTGTTCGAATGTCATCATGTCTGCAGACTACATGCATACATAGGTGGGCGGACGGAGAACCTTCGTAAACATTTTTTTTGTTCTGACTTAGGTTGTAAGGATTTTTTTGGATCGTCAGAAATATTGTTCAGATGAATTAAGAGAGTTAAATGACCTTATTTTAAAAATTGTACTCGGTAAAGAACCGTGAAAATCAACGGTGAACAGGTCTTGAGGACCATTAATTCTTGCTAGATTATATTTGCCTTATATTTCAGCATCATCTGCTTTTACTCTTTGACATAGATTACAATTCATTACAGATTATTTTAAATCATGGAGCATAAATTTTCGGTAATAAATTATCTCATCTAGTTTGAAGTCCTATGCACTCCTGGGTGACCCTACTTTGCATGCGCATGAACAATAACTTTGATGGTCAAGATTTCAGGAACAACAATTTGTCAAACACTCAAATATTTATCATTATAAAAAAGTACTCCCTTGTCTATCTCAAAATATTCGTTATTTTTATTGATGCTTAGTTTCTCTTTAATTTGTGTAATATAAGGATCTTGAAACTGCAAACTAATAATGTTCTTAAAATCATTACGGACATCCCTATTCAAATCTAACGCACCAATACTCGTCTTCTCTATACGTATAGGTGAATCTATAACCAATGTATCTAGTGTAAAAAACTAACTGACGGTGGGACGCTCTAATTAATCACAGGTATCGTAGAGAGCATACATAAGTACAATACAACCTGATTCCTTGGTTTCAGGTCAGCCTTGAACAAGTGAACTGCAATGTTCACGAAACGTCGAAAAAAATTTCAGTTAGTTTTTTACACGAGTGAAACCCGAAATATCTTTTTGTCATTATCTATGATCATATCATCAAATAACTCATTAGCAAAAGTCGTTATAATTCGGGACGCACAGCCAAAGTACACATCAAAGTTACCGGTATTTGTCATATCCGAAACATAATCATCTTTGATGATACCGTCCTTCACATCACTTGCGCGGGCTAAATCAAATTCCAATTCTGGACTTTGTTTAAAATTCTGATCAAAAAAAGAATTGATCAATATATTATTTTAAAATAAAACACCAGTTGATAAATGAGAAATCGCCTCATTCGTTGCGTGATTTTCTATTTGTTATACCTCCTTAAGAGTACAGCTTGATACGATTTTCGTAGGATTCACATTGTTTTTATACAAAATTTTAATCTTATTAGAAAGACATTCAAGTGGATCACGTGAAGAAATATTTTTAATTTCAATAATATCTGGGTAATTTCAACAATATTATCAGGAATTTTTTTAATGATTTTTTTGTGATGCAAATTATCCCTTAATTGTAGCACAGATTTCTCATCTAACATTATTTGTTTCTTAATTGTAGTATGTTTATTTCCTATCGCGGTAACCAAAACGACATTACGAAACGGTAAATCATTTATTTTCCCCTGCTGCGATAAATAATTATAGTATGATTCATAGACACACGTTCTTTGACCCCACCAGCGAATAAAAGATTAAAATAAAACATTTGAGGAAAAAATATTGCGGAAGTCTATAAATATTTGTTTTCATAGTAGATTAAGGGTTAAATGTTATATTGCTAGTAAGATCCTTGAATGCATCATACGGGTCTTGGCGCGTCATCAAACCTAAGGATAAAGCATCTATTATGACCCGAATATTTCGCAATGTAATAAGGGCCAATGCTTCTCTCACCCAAATGGGCATTTGTTGAACAAAACTATCATTTATCCCAGGTCGCTCCATTTAGGGTATGAAATACTAGGCCACACTCGATCCCTTGCTCAGACAGTATACAAGAGTTTGCACATCTAACGCAGTTTGCGCTACGTTCAAACACGTAGGAAAACCCGCATACTACTGCACCTACGACAAAAGATTGACAGAATAAAACATGTCTAATATAAAACAAAAGCTGAATTTTGTAAATCTCCCGCCAAATTAATATTAATTGAACCTATTAAATGGGCTAGTGCCATTAAATTTATGTGATGTTCTGAATCAGTTGGATCAATTAACTCTACCGGACCAAGTTTGAACAGTCTTTTTTATAAAAGATAGATATTTTACAGAATTTTATTTAACTTTTACTCGGGTAAACCCGATTATACATCGTAGCCACGGACTAAGTCAAGTTACTGACGAGATTAGAATGTTATAAGTTAATTTAAATAATTTAATACGATGCTTGAAGCCTCATGCGATGATGTTGTAGGTATACAAATACGAGCGATCAAGAGCGTTGGAGGTGACAACATCCACCTCTGGATGCTTTCTTAAAGCTACCCTTTACCACTCCACGCGTTTTTAGTCGCTCGCTTCCTGATGTTTGAGACAGTTCCTTACAATGCGACAGGTGTTTAATAAAACCGCTTTCTGAGCTGCTGCCTGCTGACTCCTAAATTTTCAAGATATTCAGTACATCTTGCGTGCACATTTCCTGTAGCCGAAATCACAATGGCAAGTTTATTTAGAAACGTAAGGTAACGCTAAAGTACATAGGGTTGTAATTTCCAAAATTTAGCATTGGTATGGTACCCCACATGTACTGAAATTTTATCATACAAGTGCAGTAGCCAGTAACTCTTCTGTATCATAAGTGCGGCTGTGTATCTCAACACCTGTTGAAGCAATTTGCAATTTGCAATTTGAAATTGTTTACAATAAACTATTCAAACAAATTGCTTGAGAAATTATTATTTTGGAAAACTGACTGCAGCAGTCGATTCTACTGAAAAAATTAAGAAGTGACTATATGCCAAGACTCAAGCAGAAACTCAAGCAGCTAGCTTGCAAGTACTTGTACGGAAATCATCACATTAGAAATTGTAAATTGGTTTAGGAAGATAGAATTATTTAAGATTGCCGTGTCCTCCTTTGTATCTTTTGCAAACAGGCACAGAACATTAGGCGCAGTACCATTCAGTTCTTGTCAAACATTCTGATATTCCACATTTTTTAGTACTTCTATATTTCATAATATGGTCTTCTGGTGAACAGTCACTGTTTCTCTTTCGTTTGAGAGGACGCGTTGAGGATAACTTGTCAATATAATATTCGCAAACTTCCTGAACGATATCTTTGGAACATTTTTTCGCATCTGGATGAAGCTTATTGTAAATGTCTGTAGCATTGGCTAATGATGCCTGTATGAGTCGTATAAAGAGATAATATGTCCACTTCTTGCTAAAGTTATCAGAGGTGTATCAATCAATAAATTGAAATTTTGCTTCCTCGCATACGCCAATGACTTGGCTGTTCTTGCTGACTTCCTTGCAATAATAAAAAGGATTTTTAAAGGATTATAAGAATCTTGTAAGGTAAACAATTTGTAGGTCAATTTATATAGGACCAAAATTGTAATCTTTCAGAAGGGAGCACGTGATCATCATATGGAACATTGTTCCTTTAGTCGCGACCTCTTTTTTCATACTTATTAGCGAAGCAAGTCATGGAAATAAAGATCAAAAAGAAAAAAAGGCATGATAATTATTTCAAAACGTTTCGGTCACTGTTTGGACCCTCATCAGTCAAAGAAGCAACATTTATTGAGTCTGTAAAAAACGTAACAATAATGTAGAGTATATGATATAAAAAAACAGGAAATCAATGATCGGATTACAAATTTGTAAAAAAAGTGAACTAAAAGTAAGTTGAAAAATCGAAGTTTAAAGACAGAGTTATAAATTCCACAGAAATACAATAAATAATGACGTAGACACATATAAACAATAAAAACAAAAAAATAAGAAAATAAATAAATCAGGCCAAAAGCCCGAAATTACGTTGGACGCGAACAAGACTGACTGAACAAACTGAAAACGAGTTACGAAAATTCAAACAAGCAAAACAGAATATGATAAAAGAGTCGGTCAAATAGAATGAAACTTCATCAACACCAAAATTAGAATCTTGTAAGAGGTTCTCAAACGTCACAAAAATTATTTTTATGTCGGAGATTAACAATGTTTCGTAATTTGTTGATAAAAAAGTTTTTAATTATTTCTCTCGGAGCTCTATTGTTCTTAATTGATAAAATCTCAAAATGATCTAAATCAAAATTATGGCCAGTGGCAATATAATTTTTTAGTAAGAGCAGTATGAGAAACTGAATTGGGATAGGTCTACAAGACAGAATAGGTCTACCAGTTTGCCCATGTATGGGCAAACTGTGAAATCAACGAAAGATATTTATTTATTTTTATTGGACTTAAAAGTACTTTTAGTCTTATGTAATCGGAAAGTTTTTTCTTCGAACAGTTTTGATTTAAATAGCTTGGGAAATCATTATCTTTTCAAGTATCTCTAATTAAATTATTATTTTTGATTCTAAATTCTGGATCTGAAATTCTAAGCATTCTGTAAAAAAGGCCTGTGACCAAACAAATTTGGTTCTCTTTCGATGCCAAAAAATTTTTTAAAAAACATCTTAAAAAACATCTGATAACAAGAATGTCTAAAAAACATAATTCGTTTAATCTTTTCTTTTAGCCACTTCTCTTTTGAACTCTTCTTATCCTATTCGCCAAGAAATTGGTTTGGTCATTTTATAATTGATTTCACAGATTGCCTTTATATAAAAGGTTCATCGGAAAATTCGAACAAGTTCTAAAGAAACAGAAAATCATTAACATTTAAAAACTAATAGCTTCTCAAAATGTTGTGATAATCTGGCAGACCCACTTCCAAAAAATAAAATTTTCGGAGTTGTTTATAAATAAAATTGCACTGCCAATGGCGAAAATTATTATTTAGATAATTTTGAGATTTTATCAATGGAAAATAATAGAACTCGTAAAGTAATCATTGGAAAGTTTTTTATGAACAAATTACAAATTACTGTTAATCACCGATATCAAAATAATTTATTTCCTGATGTTTACAAATATCTCACAAGATTTTAATTGTCGTGCTGAAAAAGTATCATTCTATTTAATCCACTCTTTCATAATATTCTGTTTTGCTTGTTTAAAGTTTCGTAACTCGTTTTCAATTGGTTCAGTCAGTCGTTTTCACGTCAAACGTGATTTCGGGCTTTTGCGTTATTTATTTATTTTCATAGTTTTTTTTTTTAATATTCATGTGTGTCTACGTCATCTTTTATTGTGTTTCTGTTAAATTATTTAATTTGTTTTAATACTTTGATTTTTTAACTCATAGCAGGTATGTTTGCTTGTTATTCACATTGGCCTTTCGTCTTTTCACTGACATAATCATTATCTCTTATAATATTGATTTAAAATTTAAGCCCTCCTTTTATGAGACAACACTTCTTATATTTACAAATTTTTTCTAAATCTTTCAACTGATCATTAATTTTGTAATTTCTAATTAATACATCATAAATAACATCCACATCATATGTATGATGCTTCCAAAAAGTACTGAAGGATATATAATTAGAATAGGAATGGGTACCTCTTGACTTTTAAATCGATAGTTCTATTTTCAATTAATTTATACAATTTTTAATTCGTTTTTATATTAAAATAACTCGCCTAAAATTTTTTTGCAAAAAATGTATTATTTATTATATGTCATTTATTACTAAAATATCAAACGGATCAAAAATATGAATTTTCGACAAAATAGATCCAATATCAAATAATAAAAAAATCGATTTTTAACCAAAAGTTGAAAGTTTCAGTTCTCAGTTAGAAAGATCATTTAAAAAATATATATTATCAAATAGTTCACCTTGCCACAAAATAGATAAATTTTCAATTAGAAGAACGAAACATCATTTAAAACAACAATTTTTAATAAATGGGATCAACTTTAAGCCAAGAAACAGGGGAAAAATCAGGCAATAAAGTATTTTAAATAAAATTATTGTGGGTATCATATTAAGTACAATATGAAACGAATTTTAAACTGAAATGTAAATTTTCATAAAAAATGCATTCTGAATCAAGCGGTTCAACTTTCTACTAAGTATAGTTATTTTTTGATCAAAAAGTTGAATTTTCAACCAAGAATATTAATTTTCTACTAAAAAAGAATAAGGTGGCTTAATTTTTAATTCAGCCTAGATAAATTTTTAGCCAAAAAAATTGAATCTTCAACACAAAATATTGTTTTTTAAGAGAGTGGTTAGGTATTCAATGAAGTAGTGGAATTTTCGATCAAAACATGTGAATTTGGAAAAAATTGAATAGTAAAATTGTCATTGAAAAAATTAGATTTAAAATAAAAAAACATAATGTGCAACTAACACAATAATTTTCTTGACTAAAAGATGAATTTTGAACTCAACTAATGAAGCTTCAATACAATAACTTGACTTTTAATAAAATAATTTTATCTTTAACAAAGTATAGTGAAATTTTCTACCAGATTTAGAACAAAAAATTATTCAAATAATAAAAAAATATTTTTTACCACTGAACAATTTATTAGAGGAAAGTATACTTCGTGACAAAAATTTTCATTATTCAATTATTGGATTTCGATTAACCGTTCGCGAGTAATCCATTTTTGAAAAAAAATGATAAAGAAATGTGGTTGATAATAACTTTTTAAAAAAATACATTTTTGGCAAAAATGTTTTAAGTTAAAGAAACCTAAAAAAAGTAAAAATAATAAGATCGTTCTTTACGCCATTTAGGAATACGCTGCTTTTTGTTTTTAAACAAAAATATTTTTAAGGCAGGTTAACACAATGAGTGAAATTTCAGTTCATCCATTGAGAAAACAAATAAAAGTATATATGAATTATTTTATTCGTATCAGTTATTTTTTAAATATTATTGTTTATGCTTTTAATGCTGGGAAATAAAAACAAAGAAAGTGAATGTTCTTTTTACCCCTTTATGCAAAGGTAAAAATAAATTTGTGAGTTTGACCTAATTTTGAGGTTCAAGAAATTGCAACCTCGTTGTTGTGAACAAAGTTTAATTTGTTAAGCAATCTGTTTTTTAACATACCGATTTCCTGAATCATGATATTTAATACAATAAATAAATAATTGGGAATATTTCCTTAAAAAAATAAACAGTTCTTATATTAAATTGTGCGCCTTTTCTTGGGTTACTTGCTTATTTTTTTGTTTCTTTTTTATTGTTTTTTAACAATTTTTCGAAATTTGTTTTATCTTTTAAAGAATTTAACTTGTTCCCCTGTTTTGAATAAACTTTTTTTTTTGCTTTTGTCTCGTTTTTTTGCCTAAACATGAACTGAATTAACAGAAACCAGTAAAAAAATCCTTTTTTTTTTTGTTTGAGCCTAATTCTTTTTGAATGTTAAGCCAAAGGTAAATTTTCTACGGGAAAGTTGGATTTTCCTACAAGTGGATAACTTTTTAACAAAATTGGTGATTTTTCAAAAGAAGACTTTTATTTATATCCAGGAAAGATGCAATTTCTACTAAAATAGTTGAATTTTTAAATTAAACAAAAAAAAACTTTTTTTTAGCATAGTTGAATTTTCTTCCCAAAAATATTTCTGGTAATTTTTCATTACCAAAGCATGATTTTTAAGCTAAAAATAATTTTTCTGCGAAAATAGTTAAATTTTCAATTAAAAATTGAATTTTCGACAAAAAATAATGGAGTTTTAACAAAATTCTTCAATTTTCAAACAAATAATAATTTTAAACTAAACAAATAGTCAACTAAACAATTTTCCAAAAAGTCAAAAGTGCAAAAATCTTGTGCACATTCATGTTTTATTGCAGGATTCCCAGTTCACGGCTTATATTTTTTTATCATTTGTTTTTTATTACAAAACTATGTCAGTGTTGGAAATAATGAAAATATAAAGGGGTGTGGATCGGTTTCCCTTGAAATTTTAATATTGTTAAAATGAATATAACCGTAAGGTGTACTTCAAAGTTTAAACATTTGCCTAGATTATTAGGTAAAGGGAATTGTTATAATTTGATCATTAAGTTTTGAAGTAAATGATTGATGAATTATTATTATAAATATGGATAATTAGTTAGTTTATTTGTTATATTTTCAAATAAAAATTTTAATTTGTAAATACAATGTCATTTTTGAATTAAAAAATAAATTTTGATCATTATTTGAAATATTGAAATATTAAAAAACTTTGTTAACAGTATCATGGAACGGTAAAAATCAGGAATATTGTATAAAATGTTGTCACAGGCTTAAGATGGTTACTGCCCAACTAATCTAAATTAAAGCTAATATTTTAATTTGACAATTAGGAAATCAAAATAAGGAACATTTAATAAGAGCACGTAGCTCTAGAACATTCTGATGGTCGTCACTTCTTCCATATCACATCGAATAATTTCAGATTACCATTGCCTAATTTTTTACAAAAATCTGTAATAAAAGTCTAAGTTTCTAGTGCAAAACTATAAATGTTTAAAATAATATAGTTTAAAAATTGTAATACATTTCCATACCTAAAATGAACTGAAAAGTTGCGTTATCAACTTTTCTTAATACCATATGTTACAATATTTAAATTTGCCAACGTGGCATTAAATAGAGGCTTAACTTTAAGCCTTTTTCAAATACATATTTTTCATTGCAAATTTTTCATTATATTTCGATAATATGCAAGATTTCTTATTTAGTCATACATATTCGCTAAAGTTGAGGGAATAAATGAAAGGATAACTTTAAAATATTTTCGATATCAGTTTTTGAATTTTCACTGTGCTAAAATGAATAATTATCAAAAAACGGTTTTTGCCCATAAAATAGGACTTTGAGGGAGTATAATAAATTTCGCATTTGACATGTTTTTATAAAGGCACTTAAACAAATGAGTTTTTGTCCTGAAAAATTTGAAAAAGTCCTACATTTTTTCCACAAACGGGTAGGTTTTCGAGTATTTTTCTTTACATTTAGTATTTCACCTATGCCTGAGGTTATAAAAGTACCCAGTGGGCACAAAGTTTGTCGACATCTTTACAACATCGTTACGACAGCTTTACGACAACTTTACGACATCCTATGTCCATGTCGTTAAGGTGTGTTTGCGATATCGTAAATAAGTCGTATGATCTGAAGATGCATTTACGATATCGCAAAGACACCGAAACGACATGGACACAGGATGTCGTAAAGATGTCGTAAAGATGTCGTAATGATGTCGCCAAATTTTGTGCCCACTGGGTACCATAGACCATAAGTCCAAGGAAAATTATACCTCGTGTAGTGTTACCAGTCACACTAGTAAGCCTAATATGTTTTATGGTATATGGAACCCTGTAATAAGTGTTGAATTTATAGTTTGTTATTATTGTATGATTTTTAGGAGACAAGGGTTATTTAAAAATAATTAATTTTCGCTGCTATTTAGGGCTCAAAAAAGCTCAAAATTATAGCTCGGTTGAGTTTTTAAATTTCTGTCAAGTTTTCTCTTGTGGAGTTGATCGCAGCCAGCATCTCCACCCAAAAGTACCGTTTAAAAAATAATAGAGTCCAATAATCTGGATTAGTGCCAAAGAAGAGACCGAAAATGCATGAAATTCTGAAGTGCTCACGTATACACTTACCATAAGTACATATTTAATTTAAGTGATATTTTTTAGAAGATAGTGGTTGTTTTTTTAAAATCTCGGCAAATAGCAAATTTATAAATACTGATTAATATGCTGAAGTGTACATTTCAAAAAGCCAGAAATTGGTCATTGGCTGTAGGCTAGGGTTTTACCGAATAAAAAAAATATAATCAAAATTTTAAAACAAATTTAAAATTATTATTAAAACTAAAATTGTGTGAGATTATTATTATAAATTATTATAAATTATATATCATGGTACTCTAAATTGAAGCTTATATTTTGAATAAATAAATAATTATACATTAAAAAAAAGGGACGGATAATAAGCGAACGTAGATCTGGAACATTCTAATGATCACCACTTGTGCCACATGTTGCAGGATTTAAATCTGGAAACGCGGCACTAAATCGAAATATTAATGTAAATAGATCTTTTAACACAGACATTCACTTGTGTATTTTCAATTTTACATTTATAACTGAAATATACATCAGGATCAATGTAATGTGTAAAGGTCACATCGAATAATTTCACACCACCATTGCCTAATTATTAATTAAAATCTGTGATAAAAGTCTAAGTTTATAGTGCAAGACTAGAAATATGCAATCTTAAAAAAATAATCAATATTTTAATAATGTTGAGTATGTCCAAGTAGACAAACAAAATTAAAACATTAAACTGCTAATTAATTTCCCTTGTCAAAAAACTTACATCAATAATAATATTATTCAATGTTTGTAATATTTTTCTGTATCTAAAATAAACTGAAAAGTTGCGTCATCAACTTTTTTAATTTCCATATGTTACAAGAATGAAATTTGGCAACGTGGCAACAAATAGAGATTTCAATTAAAAGTTGTTTTAAAAATATTTTCAATTACAAATTTTACATTATATTTTGATGATATGCTACATTTTCAACTATAACGAAACTATAATAATTATCAGGAAAATAGTCAAATTTTCAGTAAAAGAGATGCTTCTTCACGAAACATGCCTTTTTAAACAATAAAATAGAAGGGCATATTCTCCACAAACTAGTTTAATTTTTAATCAAAAAGATGTATTTTCAACAAAATTACATAAATTTTCAATTAAAACGAATTGATTGCAACAAAGCATATAAATTTTTCAACCAAACATCTGAAGAAAACGAGTTTTTAGAGTACACAATATCTTCTTATTTTTATTAAATAAATTTTAATTCAGTAAAGTAATATGAAGAGAGATAGATTAATATAATAACTGCTTGAAAGCATTCAAATTTTGGACAATTGTACATTGATAAATGTTTATTTTTCAGTCTGCTTGTCTTAAGAAATTGATTTGCTTACACTTCCATTTTAAAAGAATTTTCTTACAACTACCTCTTAAAAATTAACATTCATCCACATCTTATATCTAATCCGTTCGCTTGTATAGCCTCGCCTCGCCTCGCACGCATGTCGCTATTTTCTCGCGATGCCTCGCATGGCCAACCTCTGCTTCCTCGGCTAACGCCTAATAATTATCTACTATTCACAATATGTACAGTTTTCTTACACCTACTTGTTTCCTACTCACAATCTGCCCTTTTACATTCCTCTTCCCTCTTCCTCCTCTTCTTCTCCACGTTACCCAAGAACCCCTATACCCATGCTACTGTGATTTTATCCCCCCTTTAATGCAACAATACCTTCATGCTTATCCCACTACTTTCCACCTATAAAACTCCTTTAACCAGTGCTCAACGTCTGCATCCCCCTTCCCGCACAATTCACAGATTCTTTTCCCCCCAGAAAGCCAGAACCTATTAAAACCCTCCATTAAACAACATCACAGTCTCGTTATAAGTTCCTGACTTCCTTGCTCTCCTTTCTCACTCAAATATTGTTTTCTCTACCTTATTACATTCTAGACGTAGTTCTTATTAAACCTTAAATCTCTTTTTCTCTCCTCTCCTTCTGCCTTCTTGTTCTCTATGCTATTCTTTTGAACTAATTCATATATCTTTCTTCCTCGTGTATCCTTCTGACTGCATCCGTCTACAATTCATTCGTTCTAAAACACCTTTCCACCTCCATCTACGCACCCCTACGTCTGATTTCGCATGAGGGGCAAATGGATTTTTGTCGTCAGGACGTTCAGACAATAGGGATTCTCAGAAGATTATGGGATTTCCTCCTGAATGATCGAATATGCTGCTAATGGTTCCCAAAAAGATGTTGATAGAATAAGAGACAACAGGAACATTCCGTTTCCTAGAAACGCTATAAAAGATCACCGATTAACAAAAACGAACGTCACTCGCGATCGCAAACACAGCTTCGTCTGGCAATGATTCAAATCTGTTCGAATTATTGCGCTCCTCTTTGAGACACGCATCTCTACCAATTCGTAAACTTGCCACCAGTTCACGTCGACGGCTCACACATTCCAATCATTGGTCGAGTGATAAATTACACTTCTTCCGCAATCAAAGTCTGATACTTAAATTTAACAAAACATTGACTTGAGAATCGTCGGCTCCAAGACGCGGTAATACTTCAAATTGAAACATGTCAATCGTCTCAAAGGTTTCTCAAAAGGTGATTTCAGAACACTTGAGGCAAAACCTTATTTATGGCAATCCAAGATGCTCATCTATCGCAACTTTCTTAACTACTACCATTGATGCTCACATATTCCGTATAGCCAATGACAGCGTGAAAGTGGGAATGTATTGTGAGATCACCTTCCGGATACGTGGAGTGGTGGGAATTTGGGTAATCTGGAGAATCAAGGGAATTCTAGGAATTTTTTTAATGAATTGAATTAATGGAATTCGAAGAATTAAAAGTACTTCAAAGAAGTCAGTCATTTAAGTGACTTTCCGAATTGAATGAATTCTACGATTTCAATCAATTTTGTATTTTAGCAGGCCATTAAAGACATGATCCAACAGGCAATAGATACTATATGCATCTAGTTTTTTTATTTTTACAAATAGATTGAAATTTCCCGCAATACAACTTTTCGCGTGCACCACTTATGTAGCTTCACTGATAATCATAACATTTTTTCTAGAATTCCTGGAAATTGTGGCTAACTAAATTAAAGTTTTGATTCTTTTTTAAAAATTAGCAGGTTTCAAAGCAGAGGTACAAACTTCAGAATTTGGTTTTTATGCCTCAAAAAAAATCTGTGTTCTTTTAAGGAACATAACTTGACACCCATTAGCGACATAAAGTTTTTTTCTCTTTAAAGTGTCAGTCTTCTTATGTGGAATGGAAGCTTCTAATGTGTCCCCTAAGGGTTTAAATTTTTGTGGCACCTACTTTTCTATTCCTTTACATACTCTCCACACACTTATTTAGTGGTGGGAGGGGTACCTACAGTTTAAGGTAGATTCCGAATCACCAAGAGCAAAAGCTTTAAGTACTTAGAGAAAAATCTTTTTCTCTAGAGGTAACGGTCCCACGACACTCCGGAGATGAACAACCCCCTTGCTAGGCTAGTGTTCACCGCATGGGTCGCCGAGGCTCTTCCAGAGTGCGAGGGGGGAATCGAACTCGCAAGCCGACGAAATATCCGAAATGCACATGTGTTATTTCTGTAAAACTTAAAATTTTTATTAGGGCTCCTTTAAACCATGTTTTACACACAACAAAAAACGCGCAGTATCTACTTGATATGGTGAATCTAGGACGGTCGGCACAAATATCATCGATTATCTATTTGATTATCTCAGATGGTCGACTTGATCGGCTCGAAAAGTTGACCTGGCCATTTTTTGGGGCCTACTTAATGATCCTACATTGTTTATACTTGATGTGCTTTTTTCACTTATAATAACGTCTCTCTTACAAGAGACTGCAAATTATAAAATAAAGTGGAACCTATAGAACCTGAAAGTTGATTTGAAATACATGCATTCTATAAGTATTTTTGATTATTTGTCTATAGCGAGGTAAATTTTACTGTTCTGCACTGAATTGTAAGAATTCAAACGTTGGAGTGTACATAGAAATCAATATCACATATCTAGTTACTTTCTGCATCATGAATGAACGCAGAAAATTTGGAACGTTTTTAGATTGAAACAACATGATGACAAATAAATTAATAGCTGAACGTGCAAGTTCGCCTTCACTCCTAATTCCCTGAAAGCATCAAATTAATCTTTGAGAATTCAGATGAATAAAATAAAATGTGTGTTTTATTTTCCTTCAAGTTAGCTCATTCCAATTTCTTGCTTTTCTTTATTCTTCACATCGCATCCTACTGCACCTTCAACAAAAAATTGAAAGAATAAAACATGTCTACTAGAAACCAAACGCTGAATTTTGTCAAATCCATGTGATTTTCTGAATTAATTGGATCAAGTAACTCTTCCGTACCAACTGTGGAGAGTTTTTTTCATAAGACTGATGTATTTTAAAACATTTTATCAACATTTTACTCAGATGAACTTGTTTATACAGCATAGAAACGAAAGAAGTCAAGTGACTAATGAGATTAGAATGTTATAAGTTAATTCAACTAATTTAGTAAGACAGTCACCTCTGGATACTTTCTTAGAGCTACAATCTGCCACTCTCCGGGTTTTAGTCGCTCACTTCCTGATGATCAAGAAAGTTGCTCACAATGTGACCGGTGTTTAATAGAACTGCCTTCGGAACTGCTGCCAATATCCTACTGACTCCTCAATGTTCAAGATGTTCACTGCATCTTGCGTGCACATTGCCTGAAGCCGAAATCACATTGGTATCAATACAGTCTGTCAAGTTAAAGCGTGGGTGGCTTTACTCGCAGTCGGTAAGGTGTATCGACATGATTTTGGTGTCAAAATATTAAGAAGAGCTCCC
>NC_046660.1:16176330-16185586 GCF_010883055.1 Belonocnema kinseyi
GGGAGCTCTTCTTAATATTTTGACACCAAAATCATGTCGATACACCTTACCGACTGCGAGTAAAGCCACCCACGCTTTAACTTGACAGACTGTACATACATAATTCACATTCATCCTATGGTATTTACCTCATGCTTTAACTCGCTATAATTTTGGATCTTGTTTGTATAGTTCGACTTTTTCTTTTTTCACATCACGATGTCAGTTCGATTGGCCGGGATGTAATGATCCCTTTGGATAGTAACATCCCAATAAAAGATGTAATCTTCACTTTCTAAAACGGGTATTGGAATGTATCTGCAGAAAGGCATTCATTTATTTTAGAATCCTAGGTTTAGGGCAAGTTGGTGATGTATAATACCTGATTAAATAATGGATGGTTATGTACCACTTTTTGTATAATAATGCGGCTTTTTGGAGGAATTACCTGGCTATCCATTATCTTAGGTTATTTTTTAAAAAATATTAACTTTTAATTACTTAAAAATGTCAATCCTACACTTTTTAATCCGATTCCGTTCCCAGGTGCGAATTCAGGTTAGGCACCCAGAGCAGGTGCGTTGGCCCAAAGTCGGCCCGAACATGGACCAACCATCAGGGCAACTATGGGAAATCTTTCGTTAATGAGTAAATCCGACTACTGGCCCAACTCTGGGACAAAGTTGATCCAGAGATCGGCATGAAGAGATTGAGAAAGTTATGAAGATGTTAGGCCGACTATTGGCCTAACAGTGGCCCAAAACATGGATCAATTATCGGGACAACTATGCGACATCTTTCTTTAACGAGTAACGCCGACTACCGGCTCAACTCTGGGCCAAAGTCGGCCCAGAGATCGGCATAAAGGGATTTAAAAGCTCTTTTTAATGAAAAGAGAAAAAAATTAATAAATGAATTTCTAAATATTTTAAGTAATTTTAAAGAAGTTTAAAATATTTGCGAAGAATTAAAAAAAAGCAAAAGAATTTTCAAGAGATCTTAGAGACTTTAAAACAGTTTTTATGAGTCCAAGAGATTTTGAGTGACTTTAAGGGATTTTGTGCCATTTCAATAGAATTTAAGAGATTTTAAGTAATTTTGAAGATTTTTTAGGAATTTCGGTAGATCTTAAATGGCTTTTATTCTTAAAATATATATATTGGTTTTTTAAAATCTTTTATAATATCTTAAAATATTAAAAAATTTAGTTTAAATCTTGTTTAATCACATAAAATATTCAATAATAATTTGCAATATTTTAAAAATCTGAAATCTTATTACATATATTATTATGAGCGTAACAATATTTTTTATAGAATGGTTCACAGAAATTTGCAGACGCCCATACGATTTTTGTAATACGCCCGATTTTTGTAATACCATGGTTGGGCCAACCATGGTAACCAATAGTCGGGAAACAGAGTTGGTCCATAGTTATCATTTCGGTATGTTGGCCAATGCCTGTTTGGCAAAGTTAGCTTAACTTCGAGAAAGTTGGCCCAACTATGGCCCAATGGAAAATTCGCACATGGGTTATAATTTTTCTGGAATCCTAGATTAATTTAAATAATTTCGAGGCGACATTTTTTTTTAACAGGATCTTCTTTTTGCTTTGTTCGACTAATTCCCATTTTCACATTTCATTTTATTGTTTGTTCGATACTACGTAAATAATTCTGGTATTTAATTGTCAAATACAGGATATCAGGATGTCTCAATCCTAAGACTAATCTAAACTTGTATAATTTAATAGTAAAGTTCCATTTAATTGTAAATATAAAGATAAAGAACATGAAATAGAATAGATTTTCAAAATTTGTCTCTAATTTCTTTAAGAAGAGCAAACTTTAATGTAAAATATTGTCGTGAAACAAACATGCAAAAAGTAAGTAATCACTAAATTGTTAAAGACATTTTAGATTAATTCATGGTGTGCCACTTCTTTGAGCTTGACGTGGAGCTAAATCATCAACAGGTAAATGTGTTAAATCTCCTACAACATGAATGTGATCTGAAGGCATATAATGAACATGAGGACCATTATGCATGCGATCCTCATTTACAGGAAGAAGTGTAGCTCTCAAACCGCGATGAGGTGGTCTTCTTATGTAACAGCTGTATTCTGGAATTCCATGAGAAGGACTATTCGTATTACTATTATTCCTAGTATTATTGTTATTGTTGTTATGAAGATATGCACGGGCGTCTGCAAGACGTGCATAGAAAGTATTGTATTCATTAATTATTACAAAAACGTGCCCAAATGGTTCATTAGAATCTTCTGCACGAAAATGTTGTGACACACGATGCAGCCTTCCATAAACCACATGGTCAGGTATATTGACACCGTTACTCATACTCTGTATAACAATTATGTTTCCTGGTGGAATATAAAAAGGATCGATACTTGTCAGTTCGTGATTAAGACCATGTAGATGTCCATGACCCAAAGCACCATCTAAAAAAAAAAAAGGATTAATGAAATATGTATATACTGAAAAAATAAAAGTTTGCAAGTTATCACAAATTCTCAATAATATAACCGACACTCTGACCAATGGTACATTGACGTTTCCCTATACTTTTTCCCGTAAATCATTTCTCTGATATCGCAGATGAAACTCTGTACATTGAAGTATGCGAGCAAAATTTATAGAAACTATTATTTTTATCAGTTCATGATCAATAATAATTTTGAAATAATAATTTGATTATAAATCATAAGTTTACATCCAAATTGTCTGCAAAAAATCGTTTATTACAATTTATAATATGTATTAATATTGAAACATACGTATTTTCATTATCTTATAATTAAAATTTAAGAAAATGTACATTATACAAAAAACTATTTTGTTATTAAACTTTGAATGAAATTTGTTTCGTGTTTGCAGGAATTTAATTCGGTTTTTTTTTTAATTTTTTGTGATCAAAAATATAAAACCTAGCGTCAAGCATTTCAAAAGAAATTTGTAGATCAATTTAGGCCAAACATTTTATTAGTTAAAATATTATTGTAGCTTGTGTCGTTTTTACAAAACATTATTTTTTCCTATTTTTCAAGTATTCTTAAAACAAAAGTTAATCACTAATCTGTACAGCGTTTTTAAATGCAAATTTATTGGCTACTCATGTGTTTTCGTACCTTACACATCATTTTTATAAAAGTTTTGTTTATTTTTTCTGTTTTCAATGTTATTTTTCAGGATTAGTTTTTGTGGATCTTTTATGCGTGAAGAAATTTTTGCCTTTTTATTTGTTTTTTAGCGTTTGTGGTTTGTCAATAAATTTTTTTTCTATTTTGAATTCTATTTTTTCGGATAAAGCGAAACCTGCGTGTCCTATAAAAAAGTGAATAATAACATATTTGTAGACCTCGCTCGGTGCACAATTTTTGTTCATTTATCTTTTGTCGTATCTTGCATAGTTTAACTAAAAAATGGAATTTTTGATTTGTCATTATGATTTGTTACGTCAAAATTTCAATTTAAAAAAAATTCTGATGACGATATCTCGATAACGTTAAATCGTAAGGAGATTCAAAAAAAATCAGTAAAATATTAAGAATAGAATGAGTTTTGAGTGTCATTGCGATACTTGTTTAATTTAAAATTATTTAAATAACACAGCCACACAAAAAAGTGTGTGGTTCTGGTAACAAGACACACGTATTCCTATGGAATTTGGGGCGCTAAATTCAAATTCGGTATCAAAAATCACATATCACGTCATAGTTGAGGCATAACCTCAAAAAATGACGAAAAATCATGCATTGAGGCAAATAAATTTCAAAATAATGCCAGTGAAGCAAATGTTCACTTCAAAAACATGTCGACAACTGTGAAGGATCAACCGTTGCCTAATATCAACTTATTTAACATAACTTTACCCAACAGAACCTGACCTCACCTAACCTGAATTAACAGAAATTTATTGAACTACACGTAAAGCTCTGGAAGCATATTTTCCCAGTAGCAAATGTGTGCTAAATCGAATGGGTCAACTCGAGCCTAACCTAGAAATAAATCTTACCTAGCCTAACCTAACCTAACCTAACCTAACCTCACGAAACAGAATTAAACTGATTGTGTTGTCCCGTTTTGTTTGCGGTACCGTTTGAATCAGCTTGGGCTTAACCTGCAAAGAGGTCAAACCTATCCTAACCTAAAAAACCTGACCTAACCTAACCTAACTTAAGTTCACGTAACACAATTAAACTCGATGTGATGTCTCGTTGCGTTTGCGGTACCGTTTCATTCAGCTTCGGCTTAACCTACATAGAGGTTTAACCTATCCTAACCTAACAAAACCTTACCTAACCTAACCTAGCCGAATGAAATTCAACCACACGTGTAGCTATGTAAGCGTACGGTTCTCAGTCTTAAATGTGTGCTATATTTAATAGATTAATTAGCTTCACGCAACACAACTTAACTTAAGTGTTTCCGTTGTAAAACAATAAAATTCATTTCATTGTACCACAGGTGGTTAAAAATTTAGACGGACATTACTCATTTGAAGAAACTTAGAACCACAAGTAGAATTGACCCCATTTCAATTAACCTGACAATTTTTGTATCAATTAAAATGTGGAACTGTAACTTAAACATGCAAATGAATAAGAGTTTTTTCAAAAATTTTTTCTCTCTGCTTTTCTTTGACTTAAGTTTCTTCTAATGAGTAATGTGCGTCTAAATTTTTAACCAACTTTAGTACAAGGAAATGAATTTTATTGTGTCACAACGGGAACACTTAAGTTAAGTTGTGTTGCGTTAAGCAAAATTTCGTTAGGTTCTGTTAAGTTAGATTCATTTGTAGGTTAGGATCGAGTTAACTTATTAAATACAGCGCACATTTAAGACTGAGAACCGTACGCTTACATAGCTACATGTGTGGTTGAATTTCATTCGGCTAGGTTAGGTTAGGTCAGGTTTTGTTAGGTTAGGATAGGTTAAACCTCTATGTAGGTGAAGCCGAAGCTGAATAAAACGGTAACGCAAACACAACGGAACAACACAATGAGTTTAATTGTGTTACGTGAAGTTAAGTTAGTTTAGGTTAGGTTAGGTCAGGTTTTTTAAGGTTAGTTTAGGTTTGACCTCTTTGAAGGTTAAGCCCAAGCTGATTCAAACGGTACCGCAAACACAACGGGACAGCACAATCAGTTTAATTGTGTTTCGTGAGGTTAGGTTAGGCTAGGTTAGATTTATTTCTAGGTTAGGCTCGAGTAGACCTATTCGATGTAGCATACATTTGCTACTGGGACAATATGCTTCCAGAGCCTTACGTGTAGTTCAATAAATTTCTGTTAATTCAGGTTAGGTGAGGTCAGGTTCTGTTGGGTAAAGTTATGTTAAATAAATTGATATCAGGCAACGGTTGATGTAGATTCGTTTTAGGACTTAAATATTATCAAGAATGTCCGCTTTAATATACGAAAACGACATTCTTGGAGGACTATTAAAATCAATCAATGGCTATTGCAGCGGGTAGAGTTTTATAACCTCCCGTGGCGAGATGATTCAAATTTCCTTGTCGCACTCAAAATTTTTTAAAATAATAATCGTCTTCACGAACCCTCCTGAAATTTTATTTTTGTATTTGTAATTAGTCTCGCTATACAATATTTGAGTCATAAAATTAATTGAGTCCGATCCGCAACTCGAAATTTTTATTTAATTATCAGTGTTTGACATTAATACCCTAATAGAACAGAGCGTTGGCGGAATGCCCCTGAAACGTTCTAAAGAGGACTTAACGTCATTGTTACATTTGATAACAAATATCTTCCAAGCAAGACAAGAAGTTGAATTTAAAAAAATCGGGATAAGACAGCGTTGTGTCAGTGTTGCATCAGGTATTACATCCCCCAAGTTGATGGATCATCTTGCGCTTCATCGACTGAATGTCTATTTATTGAAAACAAAACCTCTAAAATCAGAAAATCCCCCAAAGGATGTTTTTTTGTCACCTGTTTTATGGATTTGATGTCGTCAGAATTTTGGGAAGTATACCTTGGGCTTTTTCACCTTTATTATATATTTCTAAATTCTTGATGCACATAAACGTGCCGTTTTAAATGTGTAGATATAGTAGCGTTTACATTGAACCATGTAGAGTTTAATATGCATAGTTCCTTCGTTTAGGCATTAATATGCCCAGTTTAATTTGTAGGCCTCTTTATCAGGTAAATTTATATCTTGACTGTACATAACGTGTAGAGTTGAAAGTGCAGAGTTTCCCGTGATGACTTTATTTGTGTAAACTTAAATGTTCGAGGTTTTCAATTTTTGAGGTTAGTGTGCAAAGTTTAATGTGCAGGGTTTTAGTGCGTACACTTTAATGTGTAAAGTCTTAAAAAATTCATTAATAGAAAATTGTAGAGTTAAGCGTTGAGACTTGCATGTGTAGACTTAAATGTGTAGACTCGAAGTTTACACTTAATGTCCACAGTTGAACAATGTGTAGATCCGATATGTGTAGTATCGTCTAGGACCCTATTAGAGATACAAATTTCATATCTTAGTTCTCATATTCGGCCCCTCTTTAAAGGAATAAGAGATTCATTTTTCAATCGTTTTAACAAAACTTGCCAACAAAGCTTGCCAACAAAGCTTGCCAACCTTAAGCTTAGTCTATAGCAAACCAGATGCAATAGTCTGCTATTCTGGGATTGCTTAATCTAGATCAGAATAAATAGAACAAGGTGCATTCCGCTAACACCTCCACACCGAAGTTTGAATATTTTCTTTATGCCAGAACAACAGCGCCAGGATTTTCAGCTTTTCTTGGGCTCTCAAAAAACCCACAAATTAATTTTTAAAAAACAACACCTATCTCCTAAAAATTAAGCAGCCAAAACAAAGTGTGAATTTAACGCTAATTGCAAGGTGCAGGTGCTGCTTTTCAGCACCTTCACCAGAGAAAAAATTTTAAATCAGAAAGATCAACAGTGCCAGAATGTTGGGCTTCTTTGGGCTTTTAAAAAATACACAAATTAATTTTCAAAAATCCTGCCTCCAAGAAATCATTTTTAAAATAACTAACGCACCTCGACTTAATGTAAACATATCCGCATTTCTTAAATTAAAATAACTAATTCAAACAACTTTTAATCACTCTAAATAATAAATGTATCTCCAAAGTAATATTCCACATCACCTATGAAATACAAACCTTATTAAAGTCTTATATTCTATCAATCAAGACGAACAAAAATATTTCAGATTGAAAATAATTAGCACAAGGCAATTTTTAAAGACTCCAGTAAATATAACAATTCTCACAGTAATATTGAAAAACTCCAGGAAATACCCCTATTATATTTAACAAACCGAATCTTACCTTTTATCAATTAAAAAGGTAAAAAATATTTCACAATAAAAACAATCACTACACACAGCTCTCCAAGTCTCTAGTATGTATATCGACCCTCACAGTATTATTTCACAGCCCCTTTAAAACTACCCCTATCATATTCAACAAATATAATATTGGCTGTTTTTAACTAAAATAACCCAAACAATTAATTGTTTTGAAAACTGTACCCAGACAACTTTCCAATATCCACAGCAATATACCAAGAACCCTGGCAAATATGCCTATTACATTTTACGAAGCAAGTCAAACAAAATTGAAAAAAATCAATAAGAAATAATGACTACAAACAACTCTCAATATCTCTAGATAATATATTCACAGCTACAATAATATTCCGCAGCTGAGACGGGATTCGTTCAATTTGAAGGGGTTCGTTGAATCGATTCGTTAAATGTGATAGAGGTAGTTTCTAGTGTTCTTAAAATATTTCTATGATGGTGAATACTTCTTCCAGATACTTTAAAAGCTGCATGTGGTTATTATTTTATTTAAAACTATTTTGTACTGTTTTAGTTTGTGAAAGGTGAGACTCGGTTCCGTAAATGTGATAGTGGTAGATCCTATGGGTCTTAGAATATTACTCACAGGGTGGATATAGCTTTTAGATTCTTGGGAAGCTATATTTTTGAAAGGTATATCTTGGAAAGCTACATTTTTCAAAATCTGCTTATTATTTTATTTTAAACTATTTTTTACTGTTTTCATTTACGGAAGGTGAGATTTGGTTCTGTAAATGTAGTAGGGGTAGTTCCTATGGATCTTAAAATATTATTATATTATTTCATTATAATAATAATAATAATTAATAATTATTTCATTATAATAATATTATTTCATGAAACTAGCGAAGTTCATGGAATTCATGGAATTTACAAAATTCAAGGAATCAACTATACACACGGAATAAAATAAATTCAGAAGATTCGAGAGATTCCAAGAATTACCGAAATTAACGGAATTCATGGAATTTATAGAATTAACGGAATTCACGAAGTTTATAGAATTCACGGAATTCAAGCAATTTGAGGAATTTACGTAATTCATTGAATGAACAGAATTCCGCAAATTTAAGGAATTTATGAAATTTACAAAAATCACGCAATTTGTATAATTCAAGAAATTCATTAAATTTACGGGACGCTTTTTTGTCCATTAGCTAATTTATTAGTAAGAGGATATAAGATTATAGCTTTTTTTACATAATTGCTTATGATAATTTTTATATAAATAAACACACTTAAAAAAATGCTCTTTTTTGGAAAGAATTAATTTTTGAAGAATCTATTTTAAATAATTAACTAAAAATTCCTACACGGGGGTTTCCGAGATCGCTGATTATAAATCTAAATTCAGAAATTATAAATATTGAAAATCAAGATGGGGGATTCAAGATGGCGGTTCCAAAATTTTGAAAAAAGATATATACTAGCTTGAAAATCTATACTTGGGGGTTTTTGGTGTCGCTGATTACCAATCTGAAGTCAGAATTTGTAAATATTCAGAATTCAAGATAGCATACTCGAAATAGCAATTTCGAAATTTAAAAAAAAATAGATATACGAGCTTGAAAATCTATACTATGGGTTTTTGGAGACGCTGCTTACGAATTTCAAGTAACTAAATTAAAATTAAAATTAGTCGATCAAATTTAGTTTACATTGATACGTATATCTTTGAAATCGTAGATGAGATTTTAAATACTTTATTTTTAGTAATGTCGGCATTTATGAAATTCATGGATCACGCTAAGTGGGAGTAAATTTTTAAAATTTCATCAACATTTCAAGCATAATTTATGTGCCAGTTTTGACCATTTATGATCTATTTTGAATAATTACGACAATCTAATTGTATATTAGCGATCCCAAATACCCCTGAGTATAGATTTTGAAGCTCA
>NC_046660.1:16185686-16198651 GCF_010883055.1 Belonocnema kinseyi
CTTTAATTTGAATATTTCCATATTCTCACTTCAAATTCGTAATCAGCCAATTAAAAAAAGCCCGAGTAAATAGTTTCAAGCTTATATATTTCTTTATTCGGAATTTTAAAATCTCTATTACGAATCCGCCCTTTCAAATCAAAAATCTTAAAATTCTGACTTGGAATGGAAGCTTCTAATGTGTCTCCTAAGGATTTACATTTTTCTTGCACCTTCTTCTTTATTCCTTTACACACCCCCCACACACGTACTTAGTGGTGCAAGGGGGACCTACAGTTTAAGGTGGGTTCCGAACCACCAAAAGCAAAAGCTTTACGTACTTAGAGAAAACCTTTTTCTCTCGAGATATCGGTCCCATGACACTCTGGAGATGAACAACTCCCTTGCTAGGCTAATGTTCACCGCATGAGCTGCCGTCCAAAGCCTACGCTGTAGCCTTCACGACCATCGCCCCACTCTTTTAAAATTCTGACTTCAAATTTGTAATTAGCGAGCCCAAAAAAGCCAAAGTCTATATTTTCAATCTCATATAACTCTTTTTTTTCAAAATTTTGAAATCGCTATCTTAAATCCGCCATCTTGAATTGAAAATTTTGAACCTCTGACTTTAGATTCGTAATTTATGGAATTTACGTAATTCTCGCAATTCGCAAGAATCGCGTACTTCTTTGAACTTGTAGAGTTCACGGAATTAAGGAAATCACGGAATTCACTGAAATCAAGGGATTCTCAAAATTTAAGGAATTCATGAAATTCACGGAATTGACGAACTTCAAGAAATTAATAGAATCTACGGAAATGATGGAATTCACGAAGTTCACGGAGCACACAGAATTCATAGAATTACCGGAATTCGTGGAATTTATGAAATTCATTGAATTAATGAAATTAATGGAATTTATTTAATTAGTGAAATTTATGGAATTCGTGAAATTCACGGAATTTGAACGAGTCAAGAAATTAAAATAATTCGTGAAATTCAAGAAAATCGTGGAATTCATGCAATTTACGAAATCCAAGGAAATCATAAGATTCAATAGTTTAATGAAATTTAATCAGATTACGGAATTCATGGAATATATAAAATTAATGGAATCTCACAGATTCCGTAAATTCATTTGTTCTTTGAATTTCGTGAATTTCATGAATATCGATAATTCCATGAATGTTGTGAATTCCTTCATTTCCATTACTTCTGCGACATACCTTAATTCATTAAATTTTTTGAATTCCATAAATTCCATGATTGCATTCAATTCCGGGAATTTCTTGAATTCCGTGAATTTACTCTTTAGTAGATTCAATCATTTCTGTAAATTTTATTAATTTCATAAATACAGTAAAGTCCAGGAATTTCGCGAATTCCGTTATTGCAATGGATTCTTTGAATTCGACGATTTTCTTGAATTTTATGAATTGGCTATAGGCTAGGATTTTACCAAATAAACAAAATATATAATCAAAATTTTAAAAAAATTAAAAAATAATAATTAAAACTAAATTTGCATGAGAGCCGTTGCCTCTATTTTAATATTTTCTTTAATTTGTCATTATAAATTGTACATCATGGTACACTAAATATAAGCTTATCTTTCAAATTGATAAATAATAAGACAATAATAAAAATGAACGTGTAATAAGCGAACGTAGATCTAGAACATTCTGATCAACTTTTTCCATATTTTGCAGGATATAAAACCGTGCAAAGTGGCAATAAATCGAGATACTAATGTAAATGAATTTTAAAACACAAATATTTATTTGGGTCTTAATTTTACATTTAGAAGTAAAATAAACATCAAGATCAGTGTTGGCTGTAAAGATCACATCGAATAATTTCAGATTACCATTACCTAATTTTTTCTTAAACTCTGTGATAACAGTCTAAGTTTATAGTGAAAAACAAGAAATGTGTAATGTAATATTATGTAAATAGTGTAGTATAATTCCAATTCTAAAATAAACTGAAAAGTTGCGTTATCAACTTTTGCTAATTCCATATGTTACAAGATTTAAATTTGGTAAAGATTTAAATTAAAAACCTTTTCCAAAAACATACTTTTTAATACAAATTTTACATTATATTTTGATAATATCCAATATTTCTTATTTAGTATTAATATTATATAATATTGGGGACACTTACTTGCAAAATTGAGTAGAGCCACGTAGGCAAATAATAAGATGACGATTTTCATTGTTTTAGAACACGAGTAGAGATAACGATACTGATAAGTAATTTTTGCAATGAAAAATATCTTTGGATGTGCCTCATTTTATAGAATATTTACAATTGTTTGGAGGGGCGCAGAATGTTGACCCAGAATTTGTCATATTTGATTGACTTATTACTTATCGCACCTTTAGAAATGTTAAAGTTTATTACATTTGGTTTTTCAAGCGGACTATCCTTAAAGGCAATAAAGTTTTTTTCGCAATTAAATCATTGATTTTTCAAACCAAAAGAAAAAAGAGTTAGTTTCGTAATACCAAAAAGATTTTTTACTCAAGAAAGTAAGAAAAGAAAAAAATTGTTGAATTAAAAGCCAAACAGAAAAGTTTTCAAAAAAATAGTGAAATTTTTGACTTAAAAATATGAGTTTTTTAGAAAAAGTTAATTTTCAATCGAATGGTTGAATTCTCTACTAAACGTGTGCGTTTTTAACCATAAAGATGAGTTGCCTACCAAATGGAGAAACTACCAATAAAATAGATGAATTCATGACTAAAAAGGATCAATCTTTAACACCAAAAAATAATAGTTGCAGTTTTATTTTAAAAAGTAAATTTTCAAAAAAAACAGATTAATAATAATTATCAGGAAAATAGTTTAATTTTTAATAAAAGAAATACATCTTCTACAGTTCATTGACGCAACATAATGCGCAAAAATTAAATTTAGGATAACAGTCAAAGCTCGTTTATTGCAATCCAAGATGGTCGTCTCTCGCAACTTTCCCAACTCCCACCATTGATGATCACATATTTTGTATAGCCAATGGCAGCGTGGGAACGGGAATGTGTTATGAGACCAACTTCCGGATACGTGGATTGGCTTGGTCCCCTCTCGAGTTGCAATATACGAGAAGTTTACGTTTTGAAGCAGTGGCACTGAACGAGGTTTGGCTGTAACATTAATTAAATGTAGGCTAGCCATTTTTCTATTCCCATACGAACGCATAGCACTCTATGAATTTTTGAAATTTGTAAAATTCATGGACTTTGTGGAAATCGCTGAATTTAGTAAATTTGGGTATTTGAGGGATTTCCGGTAACCTGATGAATTAAGAGAATTTTGGGAATTTGGTCAATTCACTAAATTAATAGAATTCAAAGAACTGAAAGTACTTGAAAGAAATGGGTCATTCAAGTGATTCTCTGAATTAAGTTAATTCTTTGATTTCAATCAATTTTGTATTTTAGCAGATCGCTAAAGACATTATGCGATAGGCGAGAGTTACTCTATGCATCTGGTATTTTAATTTTTACAAATAGCCTAAAATAGAAATGATTGAAAAGATGTTTTTTTTTAAGTCCTAATTTCCCGCTTTATGAATTCTTCGCGTGCACTACTTACGTAGTTTCACTGAGAATCATTGTATTTTGTATAGAATTCCTTGAAATTTCGGCTACCTTAATTGAAGTTTTAATTTTTATCAAAAATCAACAGGCTTGAAAGTAGAGATACACACTACAGAATTGGGTTTCTACGCCTCTTAAAAAAATCCGCCAATACCTTACTGACTCCTAAATGTTTAAGATTATCGGTGTAATTAAAAACGAATTCAAATAAATCCTTTAAGAGCATGTGACACAGCTAAATACCTATATTACCGACGACAGTTTTTCAGTTCACTGAATGTTTTTTTGAACCTAAGAACTTTTTTTGTAAATAAAATATCGAGCTGAAATTTTGGGAAATGTATTAGAGTGCAATAAAGTACGTTTAGGTACTGCATTTTGGTAGGAACTTCACTGAAAATTATTTCATCTTTTTTCTGAACCTCAACATTTTCTGAACGTTCGAAATTTTTTTATTCCTAAAATATCGGTCTCAACCTTTGAGAAATACAAGAGCCGAAAGAAAAGTACGTTAAAGTACAAAGTTTAATAATAAAAGATGTAAAAAAAATATTTCAACAATCAATTCCAACGGTAGCAGCCGGTAACGTTGTACACAAAAATACCAACCTGGCGGCCACTAGACGAGGCTCTAGAGAGTTCGTATTTTCGTGTACAACGTTACCGGCTGATGCCGTTGGAATTGATTGTTGAAATATTTTTTTTTTACATCTTTTATTATTAAACTTTGTACTTTAACGTAGTTTACTTTCGGTTCTTGCATTTCTCAAAGTTTGAGACCGATATTTTATGTATAAAAAAAGTTCGAACGTTAAAAAAATGTTGAGGTTCAGAAAAAAGATGAAATAATTTTCAGTGAAGTTCCTACCAAAATGCAGTACCTGAACGTACTTTATTGTACTCTAATACATTTCCCAAAGTTTCACCTCGATATTTTATTTACAAAACAAGTTCTTAAGTTCAAAAGAACATTCAGTGAACTGAAAAACTGTGATTGGTAATATAGGTATTTAGCTGTGTCACATGTCCTTAAAGGTAAAATTAAATAACGAACTTGGGAAGTATTAAAATCTGTGTACAGTTCGATTTTTTTATGGTGAAATGCGACGTAGATTAGAGCAGCAGGAAATATTTTTATGTTGAATTTTATTCATTTAAAAAAAGGAAGCAGTGCAATAAATTGAAAACCTTGTTTTTCCAATGTGTGTAGTTCAAGTTAAAAATTATAACATTCACGAAAATGCTAGCAGTAGAAAATGTAAAACTGTATTAACATGACTATTCAATATTCATGGTTGTACAAAAATAAATATTTCTTTGATCCGATAAACAGTTTTTTACATTCTTAAAAAAGAATCTATTGGATTTTTGTAAAATTTGACTTCCTCCGGTTTTGTCAAATGACCATGTTTTGAGACCCCCTTAATTCGAAAAAAAGTTTTTACGAATATTTCTATTAGATTGGATTGGCCTTTAGTGAACTCTTTCAGTTTTTTAAAACGAAGGCCAAATTTCTTAGCCAGTCATTCTGGATGAGTATTTAAAACGTTGAATTAGGTATCATTTTAGGCTAAACAACACACGATATGAAAAAAAGTAGAAAAGAGAAGAACTTTGAATTTTGAACACACAATAATATTATTATCAATACTCTTTGAATTTTTCCAGAAAATTGAAAATTCAAATTTTGATTGCACCAAAAATAATGAAAAATCAAAAATTTCATTTTTCCATTTAATAATTTCAGAGTTATCAACAGCCCCAAAAAACCTATGCGCGAATTTTTATAAAATTGAGAATGTTTTAGTGAATTTGGATAGTAATATTGAGTTTGCAATCTTAAATTTTGAACCCCTGATTGAGCATTCGTCATCAGCGTCCCCGAAAACTCCCATGTGCAAACTTTTTTGAGAATAGAAACCATTCAATTATATTTGGAAGCGGTTTTCGATCCGGCATCTTACATTTCGATAATCTCGTCAAGGATTCGTCATTAGCTCCCCCCCTCCCCAAATCGTAAGCGAATTTTCACGAAAATCCGAATTTTTAAGTCACGCATTCGTTATCATTGTCCGAAAAATACCTCTAAGCGAATTTATGTGAAAATTGGAATATTTTTGTGATTTTTGGCAGAATCCAATCTGACTACATACTACAGACTCGAATAACAGACTGACTGACAGACTGACTTAGGGGATACCAGAACTTGGAGATTTGATGAAAAACAACCAAGTGAAATTTTGCATAAAACCAATACCTTTTCAGTAGGCCCTGCACCTCCCTCTCTGCGCATACGGATTCTGGAATACTCTTGACCGAGTATCTGCACGGACGCCTTTTTGTTTGCCGTGCTTATATAGAACATGCAAAATGATTTTTCGAAATATTATGCTGAAAAGGTTGTTTAGGAAATTTTAGGAGGGGGGGGGGGGCGTAATCAAATTCATTCCCTGACGAACCTGAAATTGGTCCGCTGACCCTGCTCACCGTCTATTGTGACAAGACTTATTGATTTCACGTTAAGCTAGAAACGTAAATATCAAGTTTAGTGCAATAATAATAATAATAATAATAATAATAATAAAAAACATTTCTGTGGCGAAATGTTGTCACAGGATGATACTGCCCAATATGTTGAAGGCATTTTTGGTTAGTGTTGGATTTTTATTTGATCATTTTGCACGGGGCTCTCCCGGTATATATCATCAGTCACGGACGCATTTTTATAATGCAATCAAGTGATCTGCTGAGAGCAGTCTGCCCAGACATATTGGACAAAGCCTGGTTTTTACCCCATCATTGACGGACTGGGTTGCAGTCAAGTACAAGATGGGGGGACCTACAGCTTAAGGTGGGTTCCGAACCACCAGAACCTCGGTAAAGGTACATTGAAAAATTCCAGAGGTACCGGCTCAGGGATCGAACCCCGGACCTCTGAGGTGAAGTCCAAGTGTCTAACCAACTGAGCCACCAAGGCTTATTATTATTATTATTATTATTATTATCATTATTACACCATTAAGGCATTGTCTAACTCCTTAAATAATATCGAAACAGTAACTCAAATTCCCATTTAACATCACAGTCGCTTTGCTACCCGTATATATTGTTTTTATAGCTTGCTCAAACAATTCAATAACTCGATACTTTTTTAATACTTCCCAAAGTTTGCTTTTATCTACCTTGTAAAAAGCTTCTTCTAGGTCAGCAAATGCACAGAAAAATATTTTCCTATTCTCTAACGTTGTTCTGTAATTTGTCTTAAGCTAAATATTTGATGCGTACATGACCTTTCAGGCATAAACCCACACTGGACTTTTTAAACCTTTTCTTCTGTTATATTCGTTCCTCTACGAATAAGTATTATTAGGTATGTTTTACTTACGATACCTAATAAAGCTAAGCACTCTATAATTATTGCAGTCGCTTTTACATCCCTTACCTCAGTGAAACAGACTTTCTCAATTAAGTTTTCTAACGCATCGTCTTCAACATCGCAATTGTGGTGTCATATAGCTTCATCTCCGAATTATTCCCTAAAATAATCTCTCAATGCCTCTAGTATCCCGTCTGCATCATGTAGCATTTTTCTATTACTATTTCTCATGTTGACAAATTCTCTACTTTTGTTTCCCTTCATTATTTTATAAAGCAGTTTCTTGATTCCTTCAAAGTCGTTCTGTATTTTCTTCTCTTCTTCTACTCTAATTTTTTGTTTACTTTTCTTAATTAATCGTTGGAGTATCCTCTTTTTGTGTATGTAATAATTTATACATCTATTTCTTTCTTCATTGATAAGATCTGCGATGTTCAAAGTTCTCCGGTACGCTTCTTTCTTTGCTTTTTGAGGCATCCTGAATTTTATCATTCCACCATGCATCACCAGACATTCTTTCTACAACCGCGGTACCACACACTTCGATCGCACACCTAACAGTAATATGTAAATAATTTTATGCCTAAACCAAGTAATTGTAATGAACAGACCTCATTTTAAGCATGCTCTAACTAATTTTTCTCCGTCGTCCTTTACTTCTCTGGGAGTACTATCAACTGGCGCGTAGCATGCGATGATATATAATCTTCTGATTCCTACTCTCATTATAGCCCACAACAGTCTGGGAGATTCAAAACCATAATCTCCGAGATGCTGCTTTGGCCTTTCATTCCAAATTAGACCTACTCCTTGTCTACCATGTATTTCACTATCTACTTTTGACCATATTTGAAATCCGTCTTTTTATATGCCGTTTTCTATGTCTCTACTTTCGCATCCCTTTTTCTTTGTTTCAGGCACATATAATATATTTTGTTTCTTTACATGCATAGTTTCTCGCAATTCTTTTGCCTTGAGATTATTTACTCTCCTAGTATTTCAAATACCCAGTCTCCATTCCACGCTTGAAACTTTACCTGCACATTTACCGTGTGAATGCCTTTTGCAAATTACAGTTTTAGTCATTTCCGAGGCTCTTTTATAGTTTATATTATTTATTGTTTATATTATTTATTGTTTATATTTTACGTCCAACCACTACCTTTATGCTTTAAGTTTATTTTACGAGTTGAAATCATGCCCAAATTAAGTAGAAATTCTTTATATGGTGGAGATTGTAGTTGTAACGTCAGTCCCACCAAACTTCAGTTAATAAGGGAGGCTTGGAAGGGAGGGGGCACAACTGGAACCGTAAGAGTCGTTTTAGTTTTACGTTTTCATGCTCAGAAAGTCACCAGCCTTCAGCAGCGTTTTATTAGATGGGATTTCATTGGATCCCATTTGTTAATACCCGACCATCCTCTAAGCATGACACCAAAAACTTATATATATATATATATATATGTGTGTGTGTGTGTATATATGTGTTTATTTCTTGTTTATTTTAGTCCTAAATCTTTGAATTCCTGATAAAAGGAGAGACCCCCCCCCTCAACAAAAATCTTCGCATTGTTTGTAGTTTTTAGGTTTAAAATTTCGTTTTTACCAAAAATTATAATAAATAAATATAAATTACTTATCTTTAAGTGAGTTTCCGGGTTTTCTATTATACGCATAACAAACCACAACTTTAAAAAGAACAAACATTTAAAATTTATAATTTTCTATTCGTTTTATTTTCTATTCTCGAGGTACACGAGTGTTATCAAAGATAATGAAATAAAGGTCAGCTAATGTCAGTTGAATCTCGTTTAGGTAATTTCCGTGTGAAAAATGTGAGGACAATAAAAACTATTATTTTCTGTGAAAGATTACTAGAAAATGTCGAACAAATTATTTCTGTTCATTGAGCGTTTTTGTTTGTAAAAAGTTTTAGAAAAAATAAAGTGAGCGTATGAATAATAAAACATGTTAATAATGAAGGGTATATTTGGCGAAAGTCTTATGGAGTATCATGTCGCTGTCTAACCTGGATAATCTTTTATTAACAAATGATGATTCAAAGCAATTTTCTCTTAACAATAATAATTTTTCAACAATTTACAGAGAGAAGTTTTCACTTAAACGGAATATTTATTTTTTCAATCAAGAGATTGTCCCTCGATATTGTTAATGATAAATGTACATGTTTGATTTGGTCGAAAACTTGAAACTTCCAAATTTGATCGTAATAAAAATAATGAAAGATCCAAAAATACCATTCTTTGGTCTAACAATGCAAGATATAAAAAAAAAGAAATAAGCTGAAATTGGGGACTCTGGAAAGACCTAGAAATTTGTAGTGAATCACTTTTCAATATCATATTGACAACGGGGCGGGTGGTTGTGCGACACTTTGGACCCCTCGGATGGTTCCTCCTTATTTTGGCTGCAGCTCTGCAACTTTTTCGCTCAGAGTTGCACCGAGTCCGATCAAATGGTGATATTTATGTAACATATATCCAAATCGGAAATTTTATGGCGCATATTTTTAGTCGTAGAAATTAATTTTTATGACCTTATTAGTTTTCTCAATAACCAAGAAAATGATTCTGTTCAACTGTATCACCTAAGCGATTTGACAAGTTCGAAACCAAGTTTTCAAAGATCAATAAAAGTAAAATTTGAATTTCGTTATTAACTTTACTTATTTTTATTTCAGTTATACCTTCAATGATAATTGTTAAACATGTAGGTAACGTTAACATGTATTCCGATTCATTTGAAAAGCGACACAACTACTTTAAGTGTCGTAAAGAAACTTTTTCAAATCCACAAAAAAATTAAACCATTTTTCTGGTTTTGTAAAAAGATTTATATTTCGTAGCGGCACAAGCTTCTTTAAGATTAGCAGGTATATTTCCTGTAATAAAAAAATACTTTTTTGTAAATCTCATTGCGCATATTCAAGATTATCTGAATTAGTATAAACTCAAAATTTCTCCTCACAATTTGCCACATAATACAAATAAAATATTATTTTTCAAATATCACCTCCATAAGTCTGTAATTTAGGGTTAAAAAAGGTATACGTAAAAAAATGTGTATTAAATCTGTCCCTCTTATATGTGTCTTAACCTATTCATTTTTAATTAGCTTCTTTCCGGAAAACGTTCTTCCCTTTCTTTATAATCCTTCTTTTGCATCCTCTTTCCTATTCACTTCACTAACATTAGCCTATATTTTCACCTTCCTTTCATTTGATTTCCAATCTTTAACAGTAAAATTTTTTATTTTGAATATTTCGCATTATAACTTACTTCATTTTGATTAAAAATAAAATTGTTCCACTTGTAAAACTTTTCCTTAAAATAGCAAACCAGATACAAAAAGTTTCTATTCTGGGATTACTTGATCAAGATCAGGCTCAATGGACCAAGGTGCATTCCGCCAGCATCTCCGCACCGGAGTTTGAATATTTTCTTTATGCAAGAACTTTATGCTTTTCTTTGTCACCAATCTCGATTTTCTATTTTTTTTAGAAAAACCGAACTTCAGGGTGAAGTTAATTTCTGCCAGTACCTTTATTACAAGGAATTTGGAAAATTAAAAGTCAACATCGCCAGAATTTCCAACTTTTTTAGGGCTCTTAAAAACCGCACAAATTAAGTTTTTTAACAGTTCCTATCTCCTAGAAATTGAATCGCCAGAACAACTATGAAAATAATAATTCTATTCACCTTAAAAAAAACTCTAAACCATACCCAAAACCCTACAGTTATGATGACAAATAAAAAATTTACAAAACCCAGCCACATTTAACCAAACCCTACTCGGCTGCCAAAGCAATTTCGAATTGAAATAACTACCACATCCAACTTTCAAACAATCTATTTAATAAATCTTTTTCAAAATAATATTCAACATCACCTATGAAATACACTCCTTATGAATCTGTTTTCTTTAATGGAAGTTGTGACTTGGTTCCCTAAATATGATAGGGGTAGTTCCTAGGTGTCTTAAAATATTACTTTGAGGGTGGATATATCTTCTAGATTTTTGAAAAGCTGTATTTAGTTATTATTTTATTTTGTAATGCTCTTTAACTGTTTTAATTACTAGAAGTTATGACTTGGTTCCCTAAATTGATAGAGGTAATTCCTAGATATAGGTATGAAAAAAGTGCGAGAGTTCGAGTCGATTTGACTCGATTTTTTTCGAGTCGAGTCGAGTCGAGCTCGAGTATGCTCGAAATGTAGAGTTCTCGAAATTTTCGAGATACACAAAGGTTTCGAGAACTCGAACGGCTTCGGGTTCTTGGAAGTTTCGGGTTCTCGAAAGTTTTGAGTTCTCACAGACATTCGAGTATTTGAAAGTTTCGAGTTCTCAAAGACATTCAAGTACTCGAAAGTTTCGAGTTTTCAAAGACATTCGAGTACTCGAAAGTTCCGAGTTCTCAAAGACATTCGAGTGATCGAAAGTCTCGAGTTGCTCTAAAGTTTAGAGCAGTTTGAAAGTTTAGGGGTCTCGAAGCTCTTGAAATTAATCAGAATTTCTTTAAACCCGTATGAAAAAATTGAGGTGGCCCCCGTCGGGGCCTCGGATGGGTGACCTTCAAGCTTTGTGGAATCTATGAGGTACCAAATTTAGGCTATACTTTTCTAATTATTTTTGATCATACGACGTTCTGTAAATGTAAATTACATGAATGTTTAACAAGAATATCAACAAAGTAAATATTATATAAATGATTTAAATAGATTACAATTTTTTGCGTAATATTTCGTTTTTGCCTGTTTTAGGCTAGTTTACAACTTTTTACAATGACAGAAAATGTCATTTTTTATTAGCATTTAAAATTTTTAACGGCAACACTCAGAAATTCGATCGTGAATTTGGAAAATTTCTTAATAATAATATTTTTTTAACTTTCGAGTGGGCTTTGGTTTCAAGGTGTTTTATACTATTTTAAGTTTTGTACTATCATAGTTGTTTGAAATTTTAGTGCGAACGAACCATATTTTTAAACATATTTTCTTATTTTCAATTTTTAGGATATAAAATATTCACCTTTTCGACTTAAAAATTGCAATCGTTGATCCGTGAGGGTGAACGAGTTGGGCCCCCTGCGGAGGGACCCATGGAACTTCCATATTGTCCGAGTTCAATTTTCGAAAAAGTGTTATCGAACTTTTGTCAGAAATTCACTTTTTGTGAGTCGGAAGTCATGAAACCTTAAAATTTGTGGTGTCAACAAAATATTCACCCTTTGAACTTAGAAATTTATTTGTTTATCCTTGAGGTACCAACTTGGTACTACAAGAGTTTTTGAAATTCTAACAGTGCTTTTAAAATCAAAAGTAACAATTTTATATTTTTTATCCAGAGCGACGACAAGATTTTTCAGAATTTGAATAAATTGACGAATGAGAAATTTAATGAGCTGACGGGTTTCCATGTCTCAGCATACAAAAGATCCGAAATAGTTCACATTTTTTCATGATTTAAAAATTCTCTGTACACTCTGTTCATAGCACTTGAAAAGTAAAATGTTAATTTTCGATAGCCCTGCAAGATTAGCACAAAAATTTGTTCAGTTTTTTAGCAATTTAAAAATTCAAATTTTGACCGCAAAAAAAATAATAAAAATCAATACTTGCATTTTGCGGTCAAACTATGCAAGATAGGAAAAAAATTATAAGACAAACATTGTACACACAAAAAAATATCTACAAATTTGCTATTAATCACTTTTTTATTGAACATGAAATTTTTGTTTCATTTGTAAAGAAAAAACATTGAAGATACCAAAATTAAATTTTTTGGCACACGACAGAAGCTAAGTAAAAATAAATAGATAATATTTCTTTACCGAAAGTAGAGCAAGCAAATTTTTATTAATGCTTTTTTTTACATTCTCATTAGAGAATTGTGATCGCATACAAAATAATGGCAAATACAAAAGTTACCTTTTTGATGCAACATTTTACAGTATTTTGAAGATTCTCAAATATATAAATGTATTTTC
>NC_046660.1:16198751-16214780 GCF_010883055.1 Belonocnema kinseyi
AGAACTTAAAAAATGGTAAGGGTCCTCGGTAGATGGTCTGTGTAAAGTTTACATTATAAAAAACATTGGAAATGAGCAAATTCAGTTTATGGCAAAACTACGAAAGTTACAGTAAAATGTATAATAAAATTTTTTTTCTAAAAATTGCACAAAAGGGGCTTTCAAAAAAGAGAATTCACAATCACAAAATTACTGTTGTCGATGCTCTTCCCTTTAGTTCCCTTCAGTTCTAAGACAACTCTACTTTGATTAATTAACCTACCAGATTTTCAATTTGTATCCAATTGAAAAAGTTTATTAAAATAATTTATCAATCCACTTAGTATCTACTGAAAATAACGCTTAACGATCTGTTAATTACAAAAATTGCATATTTTTGAAAATGATCTAATTTTTTGGATTTGGGGCTAATTAAACAATTTCATGAAAATAGTTTCGAAATATATTTTATATCTAGAAGAAATTTGAACTTACTTTTCTTAATCTGTGTGCGAAAAAATTTTTTTTCAAGTTTTGAAAATTTGTCTTTTTTAATTTTGGTCCAATCGAAAAGTTTAAGAAAAATTTCTAAAATTAAAAAATTCATTTTCCAAATATTGAAAATGCACTAAGTTTTTCAATTTTGGCTAGAAATATCTGTTTAATGAAATTAATTTTCATTTTGGGACTCTTAAAAACTGTAGCAAAGACTGACTCAATTAGACAAATCCTTCAAAAGTAAGCTTTGCTACAATATTCAGTTAATCGTCCCTACAAACAGACACCGATAAAATATTATGATTTTCGGACTCTGTGAGTGCCGAAACGTAAATTTTACTTGTTTAACTGTTCACATACTTAAATCCATTCAAAAATTTTAATTTTGCAAAAATAATTATTCTAAATGCTTTCTTTAACTTCGGGTAATGCGGAGTGCTTGGATAAGTCCCGTATCTCGGATAACGCGAATCCTCGGATAATCGATGGCCGGATAATCGAGATTCTACTGTATGAATAACAAATTATATTTTCATAAAAAACTTTGTAAACTTTCACTTTCTTGCAATAAAATTTTAAAGGCCCAAAATGCATTATCTGGCACTTGTTTGTTAGACTTATTTTTCGAAAAATAGAATACTTATTTTCAAAGATCTTGATGAAAAATCGAACTTTAATTCCGCGCTTTCTATTTTTTACAACCTTCTTCTAACTGCGTTAAAATGCTTAAAGCTCCCTGGTATTTAAAAATCAATAATTCCAATTCACATATTTTTCTTACTTCTTCGATCTTGTAAACAATTTCCCAGATATTCATAATTTTCTATTAAAATTTTGTCCCTCTTTATATTTCTGAAGGAGACAAAATTCATTTTGAGTAAAACTTCTAACTTAATATTAGGTTCAAATTAATGGCCTCCAAAATTAGATTATCACCAAATACAAACATTTATGATTCTGCCTTTCAATTTTCAATTCAAAACGTTTAACATTCAATAATTTAAATTCATCAGGTTATACTTGAGGGATATTTAAAATTTAACAAATATTACAGTTTGAATTTGTAATTTATCAAATCTGCGAAAAACTTTTTCAAATCATACAAATAGTGAAATTTCTGTTTATAATAATTATTTAACTTGAATGTTTCAGATTAAAAATATATTCAAACCTTTCAATTTCAAATTCTTCTCCTCATAAAAAGTTTTCGATTTCAAAGGCTTAACATTTATTCAATTTTTCACGAGGTTTAAAATTAAATAACTTGCCCACTGAAGCTTTAAATTATCTATATACTAAAGCTCCTAAAAAAATATTGCAGAATCATAAGTTACTCCTTCTGAAACGTTTAAAATTAAATAATTTAAATTGACAGATTATACTCGAAGAATGCCAGAAATTTTGCAAATATTCAGACTTTGAATTTATAAACTAGTTTCTTTTAATAACTATTATTTGATTTTTACACTTCTAAAAGAAAATAATTACACTGGAATTTTAATTGTTTTCATTTCCAATTCCTTTAATTCAAAAACTTTTGGTTTCAAAGCTTTTAAAGTTATAATCCAATTTCTTAAACTTAATAATTTTGCATGAAATAATTATTTAATTGTTAATATGTTTCAAATTTAAAATAAAATTGTCATATAATGAAGGATTTTCATGCTAAATAATTATGCTTAAGTTTAATCTCTTTTTTAGGTTTTGACTTTTGAAATTATCTAAATTGTATTCAATCTTCAAATTTAGTTTTACGAAATAATTTTCATGATGCACTAGAATAAAGTACGAACATAATTTTTCTAACTTAATGACTTAGTATCTTAAAAATTTATCTTTCAACAGAAACCTGACAAGAAATTAGTTGAATGAAACAGTTTCAAAAATAATTTTTGAAACTTCACTAAAATTCTAAAGTACGAAAAGAATTTTTTTCAATTTATTTATTTACCAACTCGAAAATTTATCTTTTCAAATCAAGCGTAGCAGGAATTAATCAATTTTAAAATAATAAGCAGAATATTTTCAGGCTCTTTTTTAGTTTAATATAATTAGGCAATCTAGTGTTCACAAAACTTTTGGCGAACAGTCAGCTAACCGAATCAGCTGTAGCGAAGATTCTTATAGCGATAGTGAAGGCGAACGCGAGAAACGGAAAATCATGTTCGTTTGTCATAACGCGGATTTGGTCCGAGGACGCGGTTGCCATAGAAACGGCGAAAAGTTGCAGAGGGCAGAACCTCGATATGGTCATAAACGTAGTTCCACCCTGTTGCATTTAACTAAACCCTACTCAGCTGCCAAAACAATCTCAAATTAAAATAAGCCTTCTATCATTTGAAATTTTTAAAAAATTTTAGAATAAATATAATTACACAGGAAAGTTTGCAAGACTCCAGTTAATATAACTCTTCTTGCAGTAGTATTACGAATCTCTAGGAACTACCATTATCACATTTAACGAACCAAGTCACAGCTGCCTTCAAATAAAACTGTAAAAATAAATCAATGAGAAATAATGGGTGTAGTTCCTGATGAATTGGATAGTGAGAATTAGCTAATAGGCCATCTTAATGGTAAAACCATGAAAAAACCATGAAAGTCATAGTTGCGTTTTCTAAGCAAATGTGAACAATTTTGCAAAATATTCTTCATAAAAGTTGTTTCTCCCATCAAGGTACATATCTTTGTTTTGAATATTTTTCCTGCGAATGATTGTTTTCGAGAAAATAAATGATCAATCGATTTGTGTGTAAAAAAGTCCCACAAACATTAGGGATTTTTGAGTTTATTTCAGCCAACACGCAAACTTCCGCCAAATTTTTTTCACATAAGTTGTAGATCTCATTGAGATACAAATTTTCTTCTCGAAGAATTTTTTTCCAAAAGTGATAGTTTCTGAGGCAATTAGTGATATCGATGATGATGATGATGTATCGATGTATTACTAATTTTTGCGAAAATTAGCAACCTTGAAAAATAATTTGTGTTACAGAAATATGTATTTTGATAACATTTAATGGACGCACAGTAAGAGCTGATTCGTTACATGTGTTATGGGTAGCAACTACCTACATTTTCGATTGTCTCTGGCCTTATTTCAACAATAGCGGCATGAATTTCGGTCTTGAAGTCTTGAATTGTTTCTGGATTGTTTGCATAACATTTATCCTTCACCGCTCCCCACAGAAAATAGTCCAATGGCGTCAAATCGCAGCTCCGGGGAGGCCAATTCACATCACCATTTTTGCTGATTATTCGATTTTCGAAGATTGGACGCAGAATATCGATTGTGGCATGCGCTGTGTGGCACGTAGCGCTGTCTTGTTGAAACCAAATGTTGTTCACATCCATTGCGTCAATTTCAGTAAAAAACCAGTCAGTTAACATTGCCCGGTAGCGCTCACCATTGACGGTTACGGTGGCTCCTTCATCATTTTCGAAGAAAAATGGGCCGATGATCCCACCAGACCAAAATCCGCACCAACAGTGACTCGTTGTGGATGCATTGGCTTTTCTACGACGACCTGTGGATTTTCCGTGCCCCAGATGCGACAATTTTGCTTGTTGACATAACCACCGAGGTGAAAATGTGCTTCGTCCGAAAAAATGATTTTTCGATAAAATTCATCATCTTCAATCAAACGATCTTCAGCTCAATTTGCGAACTGTAGACGGTTCGGATGATCAATAGGCTTTAACTGATGAACCAATTAAATTTTATATGTCTTCATTTCAAGATCTTTTCGCAAAACTCGCATCAGAGAAGTGCGTGAAATGGCCAATTGTTGTGAACGGTGCCGAGTTGATGTTGATGGTTGTTCACGCACACTTTCAGCCACAGCAGCAATATTTTCGGTTGAGCGCACTGGACGAGTACGTTCTCGAGTTGGTTTATCCACCAACATTCCAGTTTTACGAACACGCTTAACGAATTGATCCACAAATTGAGTTTTCGGCACATTTTTTTTATCAAATATTTTTTTCAAATTTCGCACTGTTTGAGTAGAAGACTCACCACTTTGGAAATAAGTTTTTAATATTTCCCAATTTTCTTCAAGCGAATAGCGTCCCATTTTGTAAATGTCTGCTAAATATGGTTACAAAAATAAATAGGCCGCCGCGGACAATTACCCAGTGGTGGTCCCTAAGAGATAACACCCCAAGCGAACGTGTGAAAACCGTGCCGAAAGCTGTATCGGAACTGGGCGAGGTGTCTAGAACGGTGACTTTGGGATACCGGGCGACCTCACAGAGTGCGCAGCCTTATCCTTGCATGTGGGCCGCTACAAGGATGGACGAAACCCTTTACCTAGCTTCTCGTAGAAACAACAATGACAACACCAAACGAAGTTGTAGTGAGTGCGGTTTAAAACAACAGAACGCGCATGGCTCCTGACAATGGGTCGGCCAACAATGCTGACCACTCTAGACCTGGGGAAGCCAATGAAGATGGATTCAGTGCGATGGATCGGAGGAATCTCAGGACCTTGAGGTGGACGGAGCGACTGAATCGCGACTTGCTAGGGTGCTACGATGCGAGTGTGGCCCCTGAATGGTGGTACATGGCACGGATGCATGCGCTGTGGTACGACAAACGCCCAGAGCTGTCGCACTTTTCACATCAACATCTGCGAAACCATGCAGAATTACCCCAAAAAGGGGCTTTGTAAGCGGAAAGCCCACTCTACCACAGCTAGAACAAGCCGGCAAAAGAGAAAGAGAGGCCATACTAAGACCAACTGTGGGCAGGCATCCCATAGAGGGAGAGCGATGCTTTATGACACGGAGGAACATCAACACCAAGGTTTCTTTTAAGCCTAAAGATCTGGATGAAATGGATGTCGAGCTTCGTGGACATTTTTCCGAAGAATCCGACCTCTTGGCTAACAATTATTGCGTGTATAATGCAGCGGAAGCTTTGGCCGATGCGAACCATAAAACAAAACGAACGATTGATCATAAGACCAAAAGGCGTATGCATCAACTCAGCATAAAGATAGGTTGGACAAGACAGTGCGCGTCCCGCATTAAGTATGTGATTGACTACATCACATCTGGCAGGAATTTTGCCGCCAAGGTTCGAAAATTCAAACGCGAACTTCGGATCCGTTATCACGCACTTAACTAGTCAAAGCTGCTGACCATCACGCAGCATATTGTTGAGAGAATACGGATACTATTTGACGCTAAGAAAAGTCTAGAGCGGAAGGAGAGGTGGGTCAGAGAAAATCAACAGTTTTATCTGACCCATCTCGATTTTTCCAAGACCCTCCAGTAACTGTAGAGCACGCGCCTAAACCAGAGGAGGTCGAGGTCGGAAGAGCCAATTTCGAAGTGGTTGGTCGAAGGGCGCACAATACTCCTGCTGAAAATAGGCAACTTAGCAGACCCGAAGAATCAAAGGCCAATCGCTTGTCTGCACGCACTGTATAAGATATTCACAGCTATCCTAAATTATAGGATTGTTCGGGCAATTGAACTTGTGTGGCAAGAAATGTATGAACAATGAGGCTCAAAGAAAGGCGTAGCGGGATGTCGGGAGAACCTGCTCATCGATAGATGTGTCTGCAAAGATGCAGCACTCTACCAGCGTGACCTATCGATGGCCTGGATTGATTATCGGAAAGCTTTCGATTTGACCTCCCATAGACTTATCATCTGTCTTTTGGAAAGCTTAAAGCTTCATCCGCAAATCGTGTGTGCTAACTTTTGCTTTCCTTAAATCATCCGTATTGAAGTCTAGTACGGAGGGTTTTATTTTGGCATGCTAAGATGGTGACATTTCCACCTTAACATACCGTCGCCACATTTTGAGCCCAGACATTCCTGATGATAGCTGCCGGGCGTGCCATGCACACCCCGAGCATTTAGCTCACATACTATCTAGTTGTTCAACACACGCGGGAACGACCCACATTCAAAGGTACAATGCGGCACTAAAAGTACTTTATTACCATCTCTGTCACTCCTACGGCATTGACCTTAATATCGCTCCTCTAAATGCTCCTAGGGAAATTGAGTCAATTGTCGAGAATGGGAAGTGCCGCATATACTGGAACTTTATATTCTCGACAATTGTTTCTGTTGCTCACTCGAGGCCTCACATGGTTCTTCTTGACTTTGAGAAGCGAACCATGTTCGTTATCGAATTTTCGGCACCAGCTGACAAAAACATCATAGCCAAGGAGAATGAAAAGAAGAGAGGTATCGAGACCTTATAAGGGAGTTGCGATTATTGTACCCGGAATATTCTGTTAAACTAATCGTCCTTATCATCGGCGCTCTTCAAAGTGCCAAGCTTCCGCTTTTTAATAGCCTGAAAAGCCTGAAAAGCAATTTGATAACAAATTCTAAGAACTTTTGTCACCAAAGAAAGAGAACATTTTAATTCAATTTCTGTATTTCAAAGAAAAAAAATTAATTTTGTACGAACAGTTTAATTATTGATAAGAAAGATAATGTTCAACTTGAATGATTAATTTTCTACTAATAAAGGCAAATTTTTAACAAGAGGATACTCTTAAAATCGGAAACACAAGTTTTTAACAATATTAATTTTCAGCAAAAGTTAACTTTGCTTCCAATTGTAAAATTCTCTACGAAAAAGATGATTTTTTAACTTATAAAATAAATTTCCTATGAAATGAACTAATTATCATGAGAAGAAATGAAATTTTTAACTAGAAAGGATTAATTTTCAACCTATAAAATAATATTAAGACTTGTGGTTAAGAAAGGAAATTTTCAAGAATAAAAATAATAATAATTGCCGAAAAAATGTTTAATTTTCCATCAAAGAGATGAAAATTCACAAAAAATTAATTCTTAACAAAGTAGTTAATTTTCAACAACAAAAATTAGTATTTTGCCAAGGAGTGAAAATTCAACAAAATACATAAATTTTGAACTAAAAAATATAAATTTGATATTACACAAAAAAAGTTTTGATATGCCCTTATCTGTGGGTCAGTCAACGAAGGACTTTCAATTCAAAGTAATCAAATTTCAAAATTTTTTATTTATCAATTTCAGGGGAGATGCTGCTCAATCATAAAAATTTCATAAACTTTTATTTCGGTACATTTCTCAGAATTTATGAGTATTGGGTGTATTTTAATGGCATAGACTAATTAATTTAATTCCACATTTTTACAGAGACCTTGAGAAAAGTCTATTCAATTTAATAAAGAATACCAGTACCTTTTAGCAAAAAACTGTGAACTTTAAAATACGTGCGGTATTCAAAAGTTGTCGTTATGCATTTCTCAGCATTTATGAATAGTGGACGTACTTGAGGGCTTAGGCTAATTAATTTAAATCTATATTTTTGCACAGACATTGAAAAGTATTTATTTAATTAATTTTTTAACATTGAATTTAGTAGATCTTTCTCAAGGTCTCTGCAAAAATCTGGATTTAAATTAATAAGCCTAAGCCCTCAAAATACACACAATAGTTATAAATTCTCTCGAAATGCAATTTCAACTACTATTGAATACTGTATCTATTTTCAAGTTTACAAATTTTTACTGAAATTTACTGATATTCAATATTAAATTGAAAAGACCTTTCTTAAGATGTATGAAAAAATTTTGATTTAAATTCATTCATCTCAGCCCGCTAGTTTGACCCACTAATTATAAATTCTTTCGAAATGCATTTTGACTACTTCTGAAGCCTCTATTTATTTTCACGTTCACAAGTTTTTACTCAAATTTACTGAAATTTATTATGATATTGAATAGACATTTCTTGAGTTTCCTGCCGAAATCTGGATGTAAATTAATTATGTAAAGTCCTAAAAATACGCCCAAATAGTACTTTAAGAGCTTAGGCTAATTAATTCAAATACAGATTTTTGAAGAGACTTTAAGAAAGGTCTATCCAATACCATAATGAATTTCAGAAAATTTTAGCAAAAAATTTTATACGTGAAAATAGATACAGGACTTAAAAGTTTCTGAAAAAGATTGGAAGTTATAATGATAAGAAATCGATATTAAGCAAATAATTGGAATAAACATAGAACCAAACTTATGGCCTTTTGAAGATAATCCTTTTTTATGAAATTTTGTTTAACATCAATTGTTACATAACATTTCTCGTTCTTTAAAAGAACTTATTTTCTCAGTATTTTAGGTGAAAGTTGCCAAAAGTTATTTAAAAATAACTTAATTTTGCATTGGTATAAAGAAAACAATCCTCCAGAAATAAAAAATTAAAAAGTAAATGTCAACAAAATTTCATAAAAACCCATTATATTCAGAAGGCCAAAATTTTGATCCTATTACAGCTATATCATTGTTTTCTTTTTAGATATAATCAAAATCGAGAATTAGGCAATTTTCAAGAAATTGATTTTTTCCCACGCTTTTCAACATTTTTCAAAAATATTGAAGGATTTCAGTTCTTGTAAGATGTTCAGCACTTGCAGCCCTTTTTTGGATGCCAGACTAAATGCTTCGAGCCAATAAAATTCCACGTTCAACTTATTTTGATTCAAATATGTTAATTAACCTCTTCAAAAAATCGAAAAAAGTTTTCTCAGAAATAGCCCAAGCTATTTTTTTCTTTTTGGGTTTCAAATAAACGTAGAACATCCCAAAACTGTATTAAGAAAAAAACTGGCATATGCCAATTGAGGTACATATTACTGTTATGATGAAAAGCTATTAGACATTATTTCATCTACTTTGATGGTACCGGCTTAGTCTCCACCCTATGATAGGTGTAGTTTTCGATTTGCATATAAACTGATGACAAACCTGGTTACAGCAATCATTAAAGATTATTTTGAGCTTAGTTGCGACAATTTGTGTTCTTTCATTCAAAAACTACGTTGGGCGCAAAAAAGGGGCCGATTTCCGGCTTATTTTGGGGTCCCTCTTTTAAATAGCTTTATGAAAGCCTACTTTTCAATAATAAAAAATTATAGAAAGTTAATCAAATTCTGCAGTTATTTTGTGCACATACCAATCAAGCGTTAGACGAAGTCCCTACCCTCAGACACAATCTTAACAGAATTAATGCCTTTCTATAAATATACAAGTATAGCCAGCTAAGGCATAAAGTAAAGACTATATGAAGGAAGGTGGAACATGCATCCATTCATGCTATTGTGATTAAACTAAACGAAATGTGCAAGCAAGATGCACTAAACATTTTGAATATTTAGATGCCAATAGCATTTTATCATCAGATCGAAAGCAGTTTGATTAAACATCTGTCGCATTTATAAAGTTCTCTATTCCGCAAGGAAGCAAGCGAATAATATACTGTGGAGTGGGTAGATGGTTGCTGTAAAAAATCACCTAGATGCGACTGTTGACAGCCCCAACACCAGCGGCCGCTGTGTTGTTACTCCTAATTTTGTACCTACAACATAATCGGAAAAGGTTTCAGACATCTTATTCAATTAAGTTTTAGCATCCTCGTCACATTATTCACTTGGCTTAGTCTTTGGCTATGATTAAAACCCATTTATCGCTAGAACAAGTTGAAATAAAATAATAATGTTCGTAGTGTAGGAGTTCTCACGTTGGGGTCGCAGTTGGGCTTGCGCTTTCCACTTATGACATTGACGGCAATGTGGGCGGTAGCACTGCTGCTTACTACGTTTCACAGGCCACACAGGTGACGAGCGAAGAGGCAAGTGACTAATTGGCAGACCAAAACTAATAAATTATTAATAATAGAATCGTCAATGGTGCCTGATGAAAATGCTTTTTCATAGCGCCTCTATTGAAACTTCGAGTTTCGATACCTGTCGAGCGGGTTAAAACACGGTGTTTGCATCCCTAGGGTTGAAACAATTTGTCTTTGAGTTTTGGTAAGTGTAGAGCGGGCTGAAACACAGCGTTTAGATCCCTAAAGTTAAAACATTTCTTTCAGCTCTAGGGTAAACACGTAGGTAGGTAGAGTCTACAGGTGCCTCAACTCGAATTTTCAATAGATTTTCTATGGAAAATAATTGCTTTGCTAGGAATGTAATACAACGATCGCCACTTGTGTGAAGGCAGCCCTCGCTTCGCCCTGGCAGCAAACTTTACACTTGTTGCAATCGCTGTGTTTCATCCCTTATAATGCAACATACTATGGTGGACGTTAACCTCTTACGGCCAACAACCTTAACGGAAATCTCGTGCGATGTTTGGAACCAAATGCAAGAATGAATACAACTTTAGGAAGAACTTTGCTACGAAGTATCTTCTTATAAAACAACTCACACTAAAAGATATTCTCCCGATGATGAAGAACATCAGGACTAATTTACCCATCTCAGAATACGAGCAATGAGATTAAACTGCAGAATAATTTGGCGTGAAAAAGGGACGACAGTTGACAGTCAACAGTTAGAATTAGCCGCGTCACAGGATCCAATAGCGGCAATTGATTTTCTACCTCGACCTTTTCATGATTCAGCACCACTACATTTTTCCGAGGTGGATATTCCAATATAACCAGAGGCAGACGCAGAATTTCAGCAGAAAAAAGGCGATTGTACTATATAAACAGAAACGTTATTCTCCTTTATAATATTTCGGAACAGTAAGGTATGCAAAGTGTTAAGGGAGAACAGCATCGATCCTTCTTACCTAAGTATCCAGAGCCAGCCACAAGAATAAATGAGCAGCATCTGGCAGACCAAAAGCGCTCAATATCTTTAAATAGATTTCTTTCGGTTGTTGAAACAGCTGCTAGCGAAATAGAAGCAAACAACAGCTTCGTATTGACAAACTCCTCTTGAAAGTCTGGACCACGAGGAATTAATTTAAGCTGAAGGCATGGCGGCTAGGAAGAATTAGGTGCGTCTAGGTACATTAATTACCGGATTCACTAGAGCCTTATTGGGGTATGTATGACGATGATGTGAACAGCGATAAACCAGAAAAACTGTAGAACAATAAGAGAAATTTTTATTCTGATTTACTCGAATTCAAATGTGTAGTATCAGCACAAAGGCATTATCGGCACATGGTTAACATCTTAAATGATCTGCGTGCAGTATTAAAACACCTGAACAGCAAGGTTGTACCTATCCATTAAAACACAACACACTGCGTTTGAAGTGGAAACTCATGTATACTGTGTAGCTGTGGAAGCTAAAGTAAAATCATCCACCGTCGCTACATTGAGACATTGACACAAGCAATATTGGATGCATGGTTTGAATCAATTTTAATAAATAGAATTATCTTTGGTATACAATTTAAAGAACGCAAAAAAAATTAATGAAAATTGATTATTGTTCAACGTTACGTTAATAAATTTCTTCGAATTTACACAAATATTTATTCATTTTTCTTGTTTTTAAAAAAGGAAAAGATGATTTTCGGCTACGCAACCCCCCTTGAAGTTTGACACTTAAATTTCTCGTAATAAAAAAATTATTTTCTTTCAATTTTACTCCGAATTTATATAATTATCAGAACTAAGTTGAAACCCATGCATAAAAAAATGTGTTTGGTGAGTTTTCGGCACTAATAACTTATATATTTTTTTTATTGATTGATTTGATTAATTTATTATAATTGTTTGAATAAGTAAATAGTACTCAGCCCTAATACTAACCTACACTTGTATAATTTAATGGTAATTACAAACTTGAAGACCAAAAAATACGTTCTTCAATTTGGTCTTTTATTTTTTTAATGAACAACAATCTGTAATGCGAAATATTGTTGTGAAACAAACATGCTAAAGTAAGTAATCATTAAAATGTTAATGACATTTTAGATTGATTCATGGTGTGTCACTTTCTTGAGGTTGACGTGGAGCCAATTCATTGATGAGATATATGTCTTAAATCTCCTACAAGATGAATGTTACGGGAAGCCATATAATGAACGTGAGGAATACCATGCATGTCATCCTCCTCGTCTATAGGAAGAAGTGTAGCTGCAAAACCACTACGAGGTGGTCTTGATATATAAGCCAGGTATTCTGGAACTTCATCAGGAGCATAAGCCCAAACATTATTATTTCCATTTTGTCTCCCATTATTATCATTGTGGTTATTTGGCAGGGTGGCGTTTAAAAGACGTGCATGGAAAGTATTGTCTTCATCAATTATTACAAAAACGTTTCCGAATGGTTCATTATCATCTTCTGGAACAAAATCGTGTGGCACAGGACGAAGAGTTCCAATAGCCATTTGGCCCAGTAGATGTACGCCGTTTCTCATTCTCTCGATAAGAATTCTGTTTCTTGGAGGAATATAAAAAGGATGGATACTTGTCAGATCATTATTAAGGCCATTTAGTTGTACATGATCCAAAGCACCATCTAAAAAAAAGGATTTATGAAATGATTGTATGCTGAAAAAATAATTGTTGGAAAGTGATGACAATTTCTCACTTATTTACCCGACACTCGGAACCATGATACATGTACGTATTCCTATAATTTTCCTCATAAATAATTTCTCTTATATAACTTTTCCCTGGTACGGTCTAAAAACTTTCACACTTGATTCTCATTTAATTTTTCTATATGTTTCACCCGTCTCTTCTATATGTTTCGTAAATTATTTCCTTCCAATTACTTTGTCAATTCAATACCCAATAGTCCTCTAATAAATTTCCCACTTACACCATTCTTCCTTCAAGTTCTTTATACTACACACATTCTTAAGGTAAGTGAAGTTATCTTATTAATCATTTTCTTTCATACATATTTCAACTTTTCTTTCTTCTTTCGGTATCCCATTTCAATACTACAATATTAAATCCGTCCCTCTTATGTGTGCCTAAACCCTTCAGTAGCAGATGTAAGTGCATGGGAATTCATGAAAATCTCATTAAAAATGGTACTTAAACGGCCCTATCACCTTAGACGCGTACCCCTTTAAAACAACCACAAAATTTCATTTTTTATATTCTTTAACTTGTACCCTGTTTTTTGGTATGCAAAATCAATTTTGAACCAAATAATTTTCATAATTCTTCAAAGTTACTATCCAAGTATTTGTAAAAAAACACAACTAATGAAAATAATAAATTGGCTTTTTGTGGGACGCATTTCATCTGCATTTCCCATTTCCTTCTATTTGATTTTAAAGTTTCGGCAGTAGTCCTTTTTTATTTGTGATGGTTTCCATTTGAACTTACTTCATGCTGAGCCTTTTTCTCTTAAAAAAAATCAATTTTCTTTTTCTGAAAATTGAATCCTAAATCATTGACCTTCGAGATTTCTGAGCCGTTTAAAAAAGATTTCGGCTTGCAAAGCCAAGCTTAGTCTAAAGCGAACCGGATGTAAAACGCTAGCACCTTCAAAACGGAATTAAATTTTTTTTCCATCATTCTGGGCTTTACTTTGGCACCAATCTCAATTTTCGGACTGTCTTACTTTTCTCAATAACACATTATTTAGGAAGAAACTACTTTCTGACAGCACCTCCATTACGAAAAATGTTGAAAAATTAAAAAAATCAACTGCGTCAGAATTTTAGACTTTTTAGGCTCTCAAAAAAATCACAAATTACTTTTCAAAAAACAACCCCTATCTCCAAAAAATTACTCTTAATAATAACAAGGCTATTAAGGTCCTAGATGCGGCATGAGATTAGTTGCACCACATTCCGGTAGTTAGCGCTGCAGGCAAGTTTGTGGTTTGGCACAAATATGTATTGCTTTTAGTTCAGGTTCCTACCTGTAGAGGCGCGACAGGCAGCTATATATTCGGTCGTGCCAAATCATAGTGCATTTGAAATCCAAAATGTTAATAATATAATTTAAGCTAAAAAGTGAAAGAAAAAATCGTTTTGACTGAACAGAAAAGGTCTTGAAGGAAGTCACAAACTAAATTACTTAATATATTTAAAAAGATATGTATATTTACGTATGGTGATCCAAAAAATTGGTGAGTATAATAAACGAAATTGTTATTTCTAATGAAATGATACTAAAAAAAAAACTTTAGACTTTTTGTAATTAAAATTCGTTCCAAAATGTAGCAAAAAGGTCCTAAAGTTTTAAATTCTGATAACTTAAATATTGTTTTCTACGTGTATTAAGATGTGGGTAATTTTTTGTATGTAAAATTGTTCGTATGAAATCGTAAGAACAAGTTTTAATTTAAAAGATTATTTTTTATTTAAGTTATACTTCTTTTGGAAATTAGTAGAAAAGTGAATCTAAAGTTTCAGTGTATTTTTCTTCAAATTTAAATACACTTAAAAAAATGTATTGTTAAATCAAACAGAACAGTGGTTAAATATGCCCTTACTATTTTTTTATTTTTTTTTGTTGTAAAACTACTACTAACTACTACTACTACTACTACTAATAACCTGGAAAAATGTTTTTTGAAATGTTGCATTTTTTAAATATTTGTCTTAGTGGTATATGCATTTTTAACAGCTGTAAGGCCTAACAAGAAGAATTTTTGAAAGTCAACAAAACTTACGGCCTGCTAATTACATTTTTCAAACCGCAATTATGGAAAATAATATAAATCAATGTGAGAAATTCACAGAACTATTATGTACTTATATAGTCTATTTTTTTCAACACCTTGACGCCGTGCTCATTTTATTTTATTTAAAATAAATATATAGGTTTCAATAGGGTCTTAATTACTTTCGTTTAATTATTTGCCTTTTTTTATTTCTTTGTATTTTTTGAAAAAAATAAGTTAAAACTTAAAAATTTTCTCCACCAGTCATATATCGTAAAATATATTTTCCAACTAATCGATTAAGTTCAGGCGGTAGGAGGTTGTATTTATAGGCGGGGAGGTTGCAAGCTTGATTTTCGCTGCCAAAGATCTTTTTAATTTTGATTTGAATTTCACGTGTTTAATAGTTTACATATTTAATTCCATTACAAAATTTCAATTTTGCAAAAATAATTATTTTAAATGCTTTCTTTAAATAATAAACTTGATTATCAAAAAATTTGTAAACAATTTTTTTTCTAATTATTTCATCATTTTCGTTTAAAATTTTTACAAGTTTAGCAAAATTAAAATACACTATAACCTTGATTTTTCGAGGTAATGTGGGCAGAAGATACTTCGGATAAGCAAAAACTCAGATAATACGGAAGAAGTACAAAATTCGGAAGACTTATCTGTTTTTATATATTTTAAATAGAAAAATAAATGTAAACATTTAGCAAATAAAAGTAAATAAAAGTATTCTACTGTATGAATAAAAAATTATATTTTTATTAAAAATTTCATAAACTTTCATTTTCTTGTAATAAAATTTCAAGGACCCAAAATGCACTATCTGGCACTTCCTAGTTAGATTTATTTTTTTGAAAAATGTTATATTCCTTTTCAAAGATCTTCATGAAAACCCGAAGTTCAATTCCGCCCATTCTATTTTTCACGACTTTCTTCAAAATGCAATTCATAACACAGTAGACAATTAGACACAATGTAAAAATTAGAATTCAACATGAAAAGTCAATTCTTGGCTATGATGTTTTTGTCAGCTGGTGCCGAAAATTTGATAACGAACATCGTTCGCTTCTCGAAGTCACAAAGAACCATGTCAGGCCTTGAGTGAGCAACAGAAACAATTGTCGAGAATATAAAGTTCCA
>NC_046660.1:16214880-16223067 GCF_010883055.1 Belonocnema kinseyi
ATCACCACCGGCACATGCCGTATCTAGGACCTTATATCTTTGATAACACTAACATCTTTCCCTAACTAAAATAATAGATATTAAGTGGTATTAAACAAAATCAAAATAAAAAAATATCAATCAAAAGTCCATAATTTTCCGGATTTCACTAAACGCTGCCGAAGAATTATCAAATGAAATAAAGATCATAATATTCACCTTCGAAAAACTCTAAAGCATACCCAAAACTCCACAATAATAACCAAAAAATCAAATTAAAAAAAAAACCCTTTCGCATTTAACTAAACCCAGCTCGGCTGCCACATCAACTATGAAATACTCAGCTTAAGAAAATATCGCCTTCTATCATTCAAAATGAAAAAAAGTAAATCAGAACAAATATAATTAACACAGTTAGTTTTTCAAGAATCCAGTCAATATAACTCTTCCTGCAGCAGTATTGCTAATCTCTAGGAACTAACACTATCACATTCAACAAACCAAGTCACAGCTGCCTTCAACTAAAACTGCTAAAAAAAATCAATCAGAAATAATGGGTGCAGTTCTGAATAGCTGAAATCTCCGATTTTATTTAATTTCTCATACTTATGTACTTTCATGCGCTGATTACGAATTTGATAGTGAAAATTGGCGATCAGGCCATCTTCATGGTAAAACCATGAAAAAACCATGAAAGTCATAGTTGCGTTTATCTAAGCCAATATGCAAAATTTCGCAAAATGTTCTTCATAAAATTTATAGCTCCCATTAAAGTACATATTTTTTGTTTTCAATTTTTTTTTCTCTGCTAATCATTTTTTCCGAGAGTATAAATGGTAAATCGATTTTGATGTGAAAACGCTCCATCAACATCATGGATTTTTTACTTTGCTTCAGCTAATACGCAAAGTTCTGCAAATTTTTTTTTTTAAAGTTGCAGATCTCCTTGATTAAAAATTTTTTTTTTAAATTGTTATTTGCTATATCAGCAGAGATTGTATCTTGCCGACAGTAGATCAACCCTCCAAACCATGAAGGCAGAAAATCTACACATATCGATCAAGTTAAGAATCTTCAAATAACAGAAAATTCTTAACGTCTTAATAAGACTAGATAGAAAATAATATTTTCAAATTAAAATTATTTCTTGAAAAAAAGATCCTAGTCCATCTTCACTCCATTGGGAATCGAACTGGGAGTTAAGATGGACTAGGATCTTTTTTCCAAGAAATAATTTTAATTTGAAAATATTATTTTCCATCTAGTCTAATTAAGACGTTAAAAATTTTCTGTTATTGAAGATTCTTAACTTGATCGATATGTGTAGATTTTCTGCCTTCATGGTTTGGAGGGTTGATCTACTGTCGGTAAGGCACAATCTCTGATGATATAGCAGATAAAAATGTTTAAAAAATTTAATAATAATTACTTGTATTATTAACACCTAGCTAAAAATTGGCATTATTTTCTCGAATTAAGAGTTCTTATTCTGATCCCTCTAATAGTTTAATTGAAAAAGCACCTGACCGGAAATCAGAAGTTTTGTGGTTCGATTCCCAATGGAGTGAAGATGGAGTAGGATCTTTTTTTCAAGAAATAATTTTAAATAGATCACATTGAGATACAAATTTTCTTCTCAAAGCATTTTTTCCATGTGGAATAGTTTTCGAGACAATTAGCTGGTTAAATCCGTACCATTTCCCACTACAATTTTCTCCTTCCCTTTTCCAGCTATTCGTAGGGAGCGAAAAGGCACCCCTGTGACTGGTCACAGGAATAATGTTGGTCAAACCTCCATGATTTTCATGTTTTTTTATGAAAATTGATTATTACTAATTTTCGCGAAAATTAGCACTTTTACGAAGAAATTTGTATCACAAAAATTATTTATTTTGATGAGATTAAAACTTCTGCCCATATGCTGCAAAATAAAAAAATTTTAAGGTAATATTGTTCGAAAATTATAACAGATTTCTATACAAAAAATAAACTGAAAAATTTCTTTTTTAACTTTTTTAGTTTTATAGGCTTCAATATTTTAATTGGTCAATGTGGCAGCCAATAGAGATTAAAATTCAAAGCCTTTTTGAAATAATGGTTATCAATTATCATTTTATATTATACTTTAATAATATGCAATATTTCTTATTAAGTATTAATAGTATGAAATATTAGCTTCTCTTACTTGAAAAATGAATCAAAGCCACGCAGGCAAATAATAAAATGACGATCTTCATCGGTTTCCGATACAAGTAGAGATAACACTCTTGTTGACTAACTTTCGTAATAGAAAACTTTTTCAAAGGGCTCCTGCTTTTATAGAATATTTACAATCGAGTGGAGGGGCAAAGAATCTCAACTCATAATTTATTATGTTTGATAGAATTATTACTCATAGAACCTTCAGAAAAGTTTGAGTTTATTACATTTGTTTTTTCATGTGAACTAAACTGTAAAGGTATAAAGTTTTCTTTCGCAATAGAATATTGTTATCTTTCATAACCTTATATGAGTTGATATTAAACGCTAAGAACGTGTTTTAACAGAGAAAGAAAAACTTTTAAACAAATTTCTGTATTAAAAAATAATAACAATTTTGTACGAACAGTTCCATTTTTAAACCAAATAGACGAATTTAAATTTGAAGAATTGATTTTCAAAATAAGAAACGTTAATTTTCAAGCAAAGTAGATTATTTTTGAACAAATTAGTTGCATTTTTTAAAGAAAAAAGTAATACTTCTACGTAAAGGGAATAATTTTAAAATCGGAAAAACAAGTTTCGAAAAAAATAGTTGAATTTTTAAATACGAAATGTGAATTTTCAACAAAAATTTAATTTTGTTTCAAATCGTTGAATTTTCTGTGATAAAGATGAATTTTTAACATAGAAAATTTATTTTCAGAAAAATAGTTAATTTGCAATCAAAGAGATGCCCCTTCACAAAAAAATAATTTTTAACAAAGTCGTAAAATTTTTAACGAAAAAAAATGAGTTTTTCGCCGAAGAGAGAAATTTTCAACAAAATTCCTGAATTTTTAACTAAAAACATCAGTTTTATATCTGGATTTGAATTAAAAAGTTTAACCCCCAAAAATACACCCACTAGTCATAATAAATGCTGAAAAATTTATTTCGACAACTTTTTAATACTGCATCTATTTTCACGTTTACTATTTTTTACAGAAATTTACTGAAATTCATTATGATATTAGATGGACCTTTTATAAGTATTCTGCGAAAATCTGGTTTTAAATTAATTAACCTTAGCCCTCAAAATACACTCAATAGTCATAATTGTTGAAAAATGCATTTAGACAACTTTTTGATACTGTATCTATTTTCAGGTCTTAAAATCTTCCACAGAAATTTACTGTTTATTATGATATTCAGTATACCTTTCTTAAGGTCTCTGCAGAAATCTGGATTTAAATTAATGAGGTTAACCCACAAAATTACACCCTATAGTCATAAATGCTAAGAAATGCAACTTTTTACAAATAAATTATTTTTTGAAAAAAATAGACTACGATTTTTCATGATTATACGTTTTTAAAGTTATATTCCAAGATATTTCAATAAAAACAATATTATTTTTTTTTACTTACTCTTAATGTCATGACTCTTCATATTATAAAGAAATTTCATGAACAAATGCAGTAATCAGGCATTTTTCGTCAGGAAAATTCGTTTTTTTCTAATTAAAATTTTTCAATTATGAAGTTAAAGACAACTTAAGCAAAATTTATAATTTTTGGATCAATACCATGATTTTTGAAAACAAATTTGGTCGAAGGGTGCCCGAAGAATGCATTTTTGTAAAAAAAAATTATCACACAATTATGAATTTTACTGAAGTCATCATCAAGTTTCCAATTAAAAAGACTGTCATATAAGAAAACTAATTTTTCCGTGCATTTGTTTATTAAATTTGTTTAACAAATCGTAAAATTGATAAGAAAATTATGCATTTTGCTAGAGGCATCATGAGCTTTCTAATGAGAAAAGTTGACATAGAAAAAAACGAATTTTTCTGTAGACAAATGCCTGAATAATGCTTTAGTGAATTAAATTGGTTTATGGTATAAACAATTATGATCTTAGGAGAAATTTTTCAAAATATAATATTGTTTCCAGTCAAATCTCTTGCCATATAACTTGAAAAAGCGTATAATTATGGAAAAACGTAGAAAACATTTTTTCAACAAATAATTTATTTGTAAACATTTCTTGTTTGTTTATTGTCTCGTATTGGAACATCTTTTATCTCATGTTACTCTAAGCAACTTAGGTGGTTTCAACAATTATTCTGTTATTTAGGAGCACGGGAAACGTCAAATGAAAAATGGCAATGTTTTTCGTCATATTTATTTATTTATAAAAAAATTGAAGACCTAATTCAAAAAGCAGGACCTAAAACTCTCTTACAAATCTTATCAGCTTTTTAAAAAGTTTTTTTTCTGTTGAAATCGATGAATATTTGTGGGTTGTACCCCAGTGGGCACAAAATTTGGCGACGTTTTAACGACATCGTTACGACATCTTTACGACAACTTTACGTCATCATATGTCCACGTCGTTTCGGTGTCTTTGCGATATCGTAAAGATATTGTCAGATCATACGACTTGTTTACGACACCATAAAGACACATTAACGACATGGACATAGGATGTCGTAAAGATGTCGTAACTATGTCGTAAAGACGTCGCCAAACTTTGTGCCCACTGGGACGTTATTTTGAATAAAAAATTCATTTTTTTCACACTGTGCTACGGCACGCTTGATACGCTGTCACGCTTGGCGCTTGTTATCGCAATGTTCTGTAAAAATCGAATATTATTGATCCTTCCAACTACCCTCCCATTGCTTTAGTTAATTGTATCACAAAAATGTTTACACGAATTCCTTCAAAAAGACTAATAGATTGGCCTGAAGAGTTTTATATTTCACCCGAGTAGCATGCGGGATTCAGGAGGAATCGGGCTGTATGGACCACGTGTATACTCTTCACTCATTAATTTAAAATCGCCAGAGATAAGACAGGGGAAGGGTTCATGTATTACTTGTTGAATTTAATGGAGCTTTTCCTTGTTTAAATCATAAAATCTGATGGGAAAAAATTCGGCCATCCTGTGCAGAAATTCCAATTTGGATTTGATCGGGGCCAGATCGGGCAGAATTTGGCCCAAATCAGGCTATCTAGATGGGGCCAGACTCGAAATAAAACGCGATGCCCGATCGGGGCCCAAGCGCTGCGCCCAGAGATAACCATGCCTGGCCCCGATCGGGCCCATATTGATTTAATTTTCTTATTCTTAATTTAGAGGGATTCTTAAATAAAATAATATCAAAAACGAATATATCACCTCCTTAACTGAAATTTGAGAATATAAATATCAGGTCATCTAACAGATTGCGATATGAAGAATAACGCACTGGCTCATTAAGTTATTTTTACAAAAGCGAATATAAATAAGAAAGTGGTATTTACATTCCGATTGTATCAAATAACCTAAAAATACGTGAAAATAAATATGTTATGACGTCATTGTTGATCTAATTCGTTTTCACATTCAACAAATTAAATATTACTTTTTCTACTTTTCTTATAAATAAATAACCTCATTTCGAGGTTAGGTTTCATCTTAACACTTGATACTTTGCATTGAAACTTTAACGATTTGGAGTCAACCCACTTCAGTCCCCGAAATTAATGGAGCGCCATCTACTGGCAAGCTTGGCTGTTAAGCCGGGGTCTAGAGGGGGCCAAATTTAACAACTACAAAATTATGTGCCCGATCTGGCCTAAATCGGAAAAAAGGCAAACCAAATAACCAAACTGAAATTTTGCTTCCTCACATACGCCAGCGACTTGACTATTCTTGCTGACTTCCTTACGATAATAAAAAGGATTTTTAAAAGATTATATGAATCTTGTAAAATAAACAATTTGGAGTTCAATTTATATAGGACCAAAATTGTGATCTTCAGGAAGGGAGCACGTGGTCATCATGAGGAACATTGTTTGTTTAGTTTCAACCTCTTTTTTTGTATTAATTAGCGAACCAAGTGATGGAAATAAAGAGCAAAAAATATGAAGCACGATAATTACTTCAAAACATTTCAGTCACTACTAGTACCCTCATTATTTGAAGAAACGATATTTATTCAGTCTGTAAAAACCATTCGAATAATGTAGAATATATCATATAAGAAACAAAAAATTCATAATTAGATCAAAAATTTGTAAAACAATTTTTTAAATAATAGAAGGGTTTGTTTTTTAAGTGGAGACCCTCAATCCATATCAATGTTATCAGGGGTAAATATGATTTTAGTGAAAAGAAAAAAGCTCACTATCAATATCAAACTAGCATACCTGGTATAAGTTAAAATATCAAAGTTTAAATACAGAGTAAAAAATTTCACACAAATACAATAAAGCATGACGTAGACAGATATAAATATTAAAAACAAAAAAGAAGAAAATAAATAAGGCAAAATAGAATAAAAGTTCATTCACACGGAAATTAAAATCGTGTAGGATGTTTGTAAACCTTAGGGAAATTTTTTTCATATCGGAGATTATAAATGCTTGATAATTTGTTAATAAAAAAGTTTAAAATTATTTTTCTTTGATCTCTATTGTTCTTAGTTGATAAAATCGTTAAATTATCCAAATCGATATAATTGGCAATTTTAATATAATGTTAAGTAAGAGCAGTATAAAAAACTGCATCAGGATGAATATACAAGACAGAATAGGTCTACCCATCTCACCCACATGAGAAAAGGGACAGATAGTGCAATTTTATTTCTAAAAAACTCGGGAAAATTTCTTTTTTGGAAGCGGATCTTCAAGAATGTTAAAAAAAGTGAAAATCTATTAGTTTGTTTGTAAATGATCTTGCTTTTTTGTTTCTTTATAATTTGTTCGCTTTTTTACAAAAAACCTTCTATGCAGGGGCCAAAAATGTAAAATCAAAATAAGATATATTTTTTTACTGCATTTAGTAGCACTTTTAGTCTTATAAAATCGGAAAGTTTCTTACTTCAAACAGTTGTCATTTATATAGTTGTTATTTATATATTATATAATCTGAAATTCCAAGAATTCTTTAAAAAAGGTTTGTGTCAAAACCAATTTTTTGGTGAATGAAAATCAAATATATAAAATTTAAGTAACGATCAGACCAAGTTTTGTTTTGATGCCAATCAATTTTTGAAAAACCATTACATCTGATAATAAGAGACTCTAAAGAACTAATTTTTTAACCTATTTCTTTTCAACCATTTTCATCCTATCCGCCAAAAAACTGATTTAGTCATAGGCTCTTCCTACAGTATTTTTAGAATTTTAGATCCAGTATTTAGATTCGAAAACATTAATTTAATCAGAGATACTCAGAAACATAATGGTTTTCCGAGCTATTTAATCAAGAACGGCTTAATGAAAGAAACATTACGATCATATGACACTAAAACTGCTTCTAAATCCAATAAATGTAAAAAACAAAATCTTATAAATGATTTCACAGTTTGCACTTACATGAAAGGTTTCTCGAAAAAAAATCCAACAAGTTCTAAATAAACAGAAAATCAAAACATTTTACAAACTAACTAATAGCTTCTCAAAATGTTGTAAGAATCTTAAACACAATTGCACCGTCTGTCTTTTTCCTTATTTGGGCGAAACTAACAGACCTACAGAATCCTGTATTCTACTATAGAAAACCGATTTTCTATCTACCATCCTGCTTCATTTTCTTATGCTTCTCTTACTAAACATTATATTGACAATGGCGAAAATTATTTTTTAGATAAGTTTCAGATCTTATTGATGATAAATAATAGAGTTCAAAGAAAAATAACTCAACACTTTTTTATCATCAAATTATTAAATACTGATAATCTTCGATATAAAAAGAATGTATTTCCTAAAGTTTACAAATATCTTGTCTTGTGTTTACGTCCAACGCGATAAAGGGCTAAATTCAATTAACGTAATGAATGAACTTTAAACTCAACGATTTATCTAATTTATACTTTGAAACTTGACTTATAGAAACCTATTGTTCAACTTTTTCAAAGCCTTGTAACTAGTGTCTTTACGAGGGTGGATTGATAAGTTTCCGGCCTGACCAAGAAAAACAACGTTTTTAAGAATTTTTTTTTTATTTCTCAACATAATCTCCTCCAAGGCTGAT
>NC_046660.1:16223167-16246832 GCF_010883055.1 Belonocnema kinseyi
AAGCTATCTAAGGATGGTACTATAGAACGCCACCTCAAGGTAGGCCTAGTGGCGCCATCTCTTGGTCAGGCCGGAAACTTATCAATCCACCCTCGTATGTACGTTTCTCACATATGCACTCTACGATATTTTTAGACAATGGAAGTAATTCAGATAAAATTTGTTAAGATAATGCTTCATGCACCAAAGCTGACTGAAGGATGAATAATTAGAATAGAAGTAGACGCATCTCGGTTAGCGATTCCAGGTTTAAGTTTAATTCTTAATTAAATCAAGAAACTCTTTAAGATGCCTGATGATCGATACCCACAAATTTTTTTTTTTTTTTTTTTTAATTTTAGTTCGTTATCTTAGGTCATGCATTAACCTGAAGCGAACAAACTACAGTGGAACCTCGATTATCCGGCCGTCGATTATTCGAAGCTCCACGTTAAGGGGAAAGATACCTTTAGAATTTCCAAAAGATCGATTTTTTTTGCTTTTGTATTTTGAATGTATAATATGTTCAAAATGAACTGTAAAAAAGGGAAGGAAAATATTAAATATTTATGGAGATATTGTCAAAAATGTCAGAGTCCGCATACCGTCACTAATCAGGTAGTCGGAGTGCTCAGGTCGGACCAATGTTTCTTACACAATAGATTGTATATCGCCGATTGTAGGGAAGTCACTGAAACTAATAGTTATACTCTAACGAATCTTTAAACGTGATTATCTCAAAATTGTCTTTTTAAAAACTGCTCGTGCTGTAACTTAAAAAGTAATTGACCGATTATGCTGAAATTTGCAGGGGGTTCTCTTTATGGTACTATCGGAAAGACATACCTAAAAGTTTAAAGATATCGGGTTATTTAATAATTTTTTGGGGTCAAAACTGTTGAAAAAATGGTCAAAAATTTGGACCTTCGATTAAACAGCCGATATAAATTTTAATTTTTAACTTTTTTATTATTTTATAGGTTTATCCTTCCCTTTAACACATAATTAATCGAATTAAAAACCACACTTACTCGCAAAATTGAGTAGAGCCACATAGGAAAATAATAGGTTGACAATCTCCATCGTTTTCCGATACAAGTAGAGATAACGATAGTGATGATTAATTTTTTCAATGAAAAATCTTTCGGGAGGCACTTCATTTTATAAAATATTTAAAATTTATTTGAGGGAAGCAGAATGTTGACCCAGTATTTATCAAATTTGATAGACTTTTTACTCATAGCACCCTCAGAAATGTTTTAGTTTATTACATTCGCTTTTTCCAGTGGACTAAACTGAAATTGATAAAGTTTTCTTTCGCAATAAAATATTTTTGACTTCATTGAAAATATTGAGGATGATCCAAGAACTTAGGTCACCAAAAAAAAGAAACTTTCGAACAAATTGTTGCATTTTCAAGGCAAAAAGAAGAATTTAATCGTCAAAAGTGGAATTATTGATGAAGGAAGATTATCCCTAAACAAATGATCAATTGTATATGAGAACAGCTAAATTTTTGACTAAATCGTTTAATTTTTAGGCCAAAAAGACGAATTTCATTTAAAATAATTAATTTCTCAACCGAAAAACAAAAAGAGAGATTCGTAATCACGAAAGATTTTCCAATCAAGAAAGTAAGTAATTTGAGAAAAAAAGATTGAGTTTACGAGCCAAAAAGAAAGTTTTTAAATAAAATAGTTACATTTCAAACTGAAAAATATATGTTGCTCACAAAAATTTAATACTTAATCCAATAGTTGAATTTTCTACGAACGGTATGAATTTCAACCTAAAGGTGAATTTTTTTACCAAATAAAGAAATTTCCAATAAAATAAATGACTGCATTACTAAAAAGAATTAATCTTTAACACCAAAAAAGTTACATTTTCAGTTAAAAAAGTGAATTTTTTGACATCAGCATTTTTAACCAATTAGTTGAATTTTTAACCAAAAAGGCGATATTTTTACAATAAGTTAAGTTTCGAAAAGAAAATAAGAATTTTTAACTATAATGATTGAATTGTTAACCAGTTAGTTAAGTTTTTAACTAACTAAATTGTACACCAGAATGACGATTTTTCTACAATCTAGTTAATTTTTCAGTCAAAAAGGGGAATTTTCAACAAAATACACTAATTTTTTACTAAAAACAATTAATTCTAAAACTGCTTAACAGCATTCAAGGTTTGCAAATTTTTCATGTAATAATGAAATATTTTGTACGATGCTGCATCTGATGCTGCATCCACCCCCTTACATACCATAATAGATCTTAACCTGGTTCCTCAGAAACTGCCTCCATTTCATTTCAACCTACAAACTCTTCCACTCTGAACCCCCCTCAGTAAACCGTTTTCTAATTCTTTGCCTAACTCTACAGAGTCTGCCAGTGCTGAACACACACAAAAATCCATGTGACTGGAGGGAACTTAAATCGCTCAACAAACTTCATTATTTTGGATTTTTTTAGGGCTTCTATCAGGGGAGTTTTTTTTCTAGGCACTCTCTGGTCGGATTACAATTTACGGTAGATTATGAAATACTGAACTTCCTACGGATATTTGTAGTTCAGGGGGACGTTCCTTCGACCATTTCGAAATATAGTTAAGCCGAAGAGGAGTGTAAGCAGCTTTTTTCCTCCACTCATCAACGTCGTCACGATGGATGCTACATCGTGCGCCTACCTGCAGAGGACCGCTCAGATCCACAATTTAATCAGGGTAATTTCTTACCACATCATTGTGTAATAAAAAGGAATAGCTCGAGCACTGAACTGTGAGTCGTTTTCAACGCTTCTCAACACACCGATCAAGAGCTGTCCTTGAATGATCTCTCACATTTCGAGCCCAAATTACAGACAGAACTATATTTTCTTCGGATCTAAATACATTCAGAGGATCAAAGGTTCCAACAAATTCTTTGGCGAGATAGTCTTGGCTAGGAGGTTCGAGTCTACTATCTGAAGACTGACACTTTTGGTTTTGCTACTTCGCCGTATCTAGCGATTCGTACACTGCTTCAGTTAGCGGAGGATGAGGATGACAATTATCCCCTTGCTATTGAAATTATAAAGAGAGAAATCTATATGGATGATGTTCTCTCTGGGGCTAATGATGTCGAAATAGCAAAGAAAAGCGTAGACAGGTGGACTTGTTACTACAAGAAGGAGGATTTATTTTGAAAAAATGGTTTCCAAACGTGGAGGAGGTACTGCAGGGAATACCGGTTGAACTTTGAGAGAATGTAACATCTTTTATGCTCAACCAGGATCTATCCTCTCGTGCTCTTGGAATTTTATGGCAACCGTCTCCTGATTCCTTACGATTGCAGATTGATTCATTATCAAAGATAAGTCAGATCACGAAACGAACAGAGTTTACGAAGATAGCTCGCATATTCGATCCCCTGGGATGGCTAGCACTAGTCATCGTCAAAGCCAAGATCTTCATGCAAAGCCTGTTGGCTCTCAAGGTAGGTTTGGATGATGTACTTCCAGCTGAATACGGCGCCAATTGTACAACATTTAGAACTTAGTTGTCGGATCTTTCCACTCTCAACACCTCACGTTGGTTATGTTCTACATATTCTTCTTACTGTGAACCTCACGGATTCAGAGATGCTTCAGAAAAGGCAATAGGAGCCGTGGTATACCTTCGTGTCACACCACCTTTGAGCCTAAATCGTGTGACACTCATCACAGCTAAAACGAAAGTGGTGCAGTTAAGGGAGACCTCAATTCCTAGACTGGAATTGTGTTCCGCTGTCTTACTGGTAAGGTTGATATCACATAAACGATCTGTCCTGAGTTTCTCTGGCTCAACCCCGATTCATCTTTTGCCCGATTTGGAAAATACTTTAGATTGGATTCAAGGTGATATTTTACGACGGAAGACCTATATTACTAATAGGGTACGCAAGATTCAGCACACTCTACCGGAGGCAGCCTGGCACCATGTTCCTAGAGTAAATAATCCTGCGGATCGCGCATCGAGAGGCATCACACTTGCTAGACTAGAGAATCATCTGCTTTGGTGGCAAGGACCTATTTGCTTGGCTTGACCTATTTGCTTTGCTTGTCAACTGGAACCATTGACCCTTCTGTTAAGGGAGAAGAATGGATCATCGTGAATTCTGCTCTATTTCCTAAGAAACGACCTTGGCGACTCCTAACTCAATATTCGTCACTCACGAAGTTGGTAAGAATTGCTGCTCTCTGTTTTTAGTTTGTTGATCGACTTCGTAAGAACCTGTTTGAACGGCCGCCTTGTGAATCAACAACGGTATATCTTAAATTGGCACTAAAAAGGTTCATCGGCAACATTCAGCCAGAAGCCTTTCATGAGGATGTTGTCAAGGTACGAAGAGAATTACCTATTTCAAAATCCAGTCCATTTTCTAAGTCTGATGTACTACTGAGGTTGGGAGGACGAGGGTCACATGCTTTCATGCGACTGTCTCAGGTCGACTGTCTCGTGCTTTCATGCGACTGTTTTATGTCGACTGTCTCATGCGGAATTAGATTATGAGAAAACATATCCTAATGACTCACCGTTAACAACCTTGATTATCAGGAATCGACATAAGTTCATGTTACACGGCGGTCCTTAGCTAACGTTGTCTTATTTGAGGAGGAGTTATTGGATCCTCTCCGGACGTACGGATGTGAAGCGCGTGTTGTCTCAATGTGTGATCTGCAAGAGACATCGAACATACCCTTGTAATCAGATTATGAGTCCTCTTCCATGTTTCAGAGTCACCCCTCCAATTCGGCCATTTGCAGCGGCTGGACTGGATTACGCAGGTCCTATTTGGATACGCACGACCAAGGGACGAGGTCACAAAACATACAAGGGATATATTGCTATCTTCGTGTGCTGTGCTATGCGAGCCGTACATTTAGAGGTTGTTTCGGATTATACTGCTGAGGGTTTCATCGCCGCCTATAAGAGGTTTTCGGTTCGGCGGGGCCGAACAGTGACAATGTCACAAACTTCGTGGGAGCTGACCGACAGTTACGCGAACTATTCTGCGAAGCTTCAGCTAAGTCGGATAAGATGGCTCGTTATATCGCCGACATCCAAGCAATATAAAAATTTAAACCTCCTGTTGCTCCGCGCTTTGGCGAATTGTGGGAAGCAGCTGTACGATCTGTTCAACACTATCTCCGCCGTGTTATTGGAGATTGTACTCTAACCTTCGAAGAAATGTTCAATTTTTTTCGCACAAGTGGAGGCCTGTCTTAATTCCAAGCCAATTCAGTCTTCAAAGGACGATTCCAGCAATTTGGTAGCGCTGACTCCTGGACACTTTCTCACTGGTTCGCCCATTTATAGTTTACCAGAGCCTTCAAAGTTGGATGCACGGTTTTCACGTAAAGAGCGTTGGCAGCACGTGACACAAATGTTCCAAACCTTCTGAAAGAGATGGTCGACGGAATATCTTCACGAGCTACAATCTCGTCCTAAATGGCAGAAGCCAATCACTTCAGTCAAGATCAGTGAACTAGTTTACATTATACATGAGAAGATCTTTGCTACTAAGTGGCCTCTTGCTCGGGCAGTTCAAGTACATCCCGGGTCAGATGGTCAAATTCGATCCGTGTCTCTAAGGACGGCAACTAGCCTTTTGAAGAGGCCTGTTGTTGAAATTGTTTTATTGCCTATTTCTGTTTCAGAATCCACGAAAGCTGACCCATCTTAACCTTATTACAGGGTGGACGCATGCATAATGCCTTTATCAGGGAGGGCGTACCATTCGAGGCCTGTTATTGCCATTAAATTTCTACCAACCAAGTAATTCGTGAATCTATCACGAAGGTGGGCGGAAATATTGAAGATTGTTCGCTTCTATTATTTTTATTTGTCGTGATCGTAGGTGATCCAGGAGCGTGTACAGACCTGGTACTTCTTTCCACTCACTCTGATTAACTATTTACTAACTCTGGCGTATCTATTTTCACGTTAAAAATCGGTAAAATAAACTTTACTTACAGTTAAAAAATGCAAAGTTATTTATCACCCTACCCGTCTATTTTCACTGTCGGCTCCTTTTCTAGTTTAAATCTCAAACATATAATGTAAATTGTCGCAACATCAAAATTTTTAACAAAATATTGCAATGAATATAAATTGAATATAAGTTACAAAAATTGGTAATAGATTGATGACTTTTTTCTATTTTAATTATGATTATTAATGAATTTAAAACAAAAATTACGCGTCCAATTTGAAGATCCTTTTTTCCGGATAATTTTTATAGAATGATATTTTCATGCATCTTGCATAGAATTACCGCAAAAATGGGATTGTTTATTTTTTCTAACGTTTTGTAGGGTCAATATTTCAATTTTTTATTGTTCAAAAACATTTTGAAATTCTTTATAATAACCTTGTATCGCTTTCAAAAAACGAAGTTTTTATTTCCTTAAAATTTTTTCATGCCTTGCGTTGTTTTACTTAAAATTTACAATTTATTTATTTTTTTAATTTTGAAAGAGCTATAGCATAAATAAGTTTCACTTTATCAAAAAAAGTCCTAAATAGAAATTGTCTGATTTCACGAGTTTTAGAAATACCGCTGAAAATAATTTTAAAACATGAGATGAGGAAACGGTTCTTTTTTTTAGTCCTTACAAAAGTTTGGCAAAGTTCAATAGAATCTGATCGCTTTGAGAAAGTTATCGTGCCTACAGACTATTGACTGTCGACTGACGAACGGACAAACTTCGTAAAAAATCTTTTTTTTCTGAGTCAGGGTATCTCAAAAAGAGATTTTAGCACATGTTTAGTGCGAGAAAAAAATGGTGAACTCCTGTCAACTTATTGAAGCTTATGAGTTTGTTATCCCGCTTTTCTTAGGTTCCAAGAAATGATTATTTCATTTTACATTATTATTTATTTAATTTTAAAAAAATTAGTTAGATACAATTGATATAATTGGGAGCGTGCATCAATTTTGAGGTCGATTTTTCGACATGGTATCCGTATTCTGCCAGCAAGATAGAAGAAAGTATTCGCTGCCTTTTGTAGTTTTTTAAAACATATTTCTTTAATCTCAAGAAATATTTAATTAATAAAAATTACGCCAAATTAATAAAGTTTTGATTCAAAAAATAATTACTTCGTTTTAACAAAATTTTTATTTGTTATAGATAATTCAATGTTAGTGATCAAATTAAATACTTTCTACAAGTACAGACATACTAGATATTTATCCAAACACAACATCTTTTTTAACTAAATAAATACTTCATTAGTATAAATGCATCAACTCCTGCAATTCAATAAATTTTCTAATTAATTATTATTATTTTTAATTAAATTATTACTTCGTTAAAACAAGAAAATGATGAATAAAAAAAACAGATTTTTTACGAAGTTTGTCCGTTCGTTAGGCTGTAGTCAATAGTCTGTAGGCACGATAAATTTCGAAGAGCGATCAGATTCTATTGAGCTTTGCCAAACTTTTCTAAGAACTAAAAAAAAATAACCGTTTTTTTATCTCATTATTTAAAAATTCTTTTCAGGGGTATTTCTAAAACTCGTAAAGTCAGGAAATTTCTATTTTAGGACTTTTTTGATAAAGCGAAACTTATTTATGTTATAGCCCTTTCAAAATTAAAAGAAAAATAAATCATTTTTTATAATGTGAGAAATATATAATTGAATCCAGAAAATATAATAAAAGGCTTTATTTTTAAGATGAAGAAAAGATATGTGTCTAGTTTAAATAAAAATTACTACTGTTAATAAATATTTTCTTAATGCAAGGAACCAGATGTTTAAAGCATTTTTTAAAATTATTTCTTCCAAAAAACAGTCTCAAGCAATTTTTTTTATATTTCTAAGTTGCATAAATTTGCATTCAAATATTTTGTTATATCTCGTACAGTTTGTCTAACAAATGAAAGTTCGGATTTTTCAAACAGCATTTTCGGCGGATAAAATGACAAGTGTTGGCCATAAGTGACTGTTGAGAAACACGTCTTTTCTTTTACATAAAAGTAATGTGTTCTCATGAAGATAGCAGTGTTAAAATTCTGAAAAAATCAATTATGGTCATTGGTCTTTCGAATTTATAACATTTAATGCAAACAGTAAAGAAAATAAGTTTTTGAAAAATAATCATGTAAATAGATAATAAATAATTTAATTTAAAATAGAAATTTTCAAACCTTGAATGCTGTTAATAATAATAAATAAAATAAATAATGGAATGTGTAGGTATTTCAACAGTTTATAATTCAAAATTTGGAAGGTTACAAAGAAGTTACAATAATTCTAAAGAAATTTAAAGAGCTCAAATGCATTCTTTGCATTTACTTGCAATACAAAAAATACAAATAAAATTAAAGGTTTCGAAAAACTTCATTACTGATATTACGACCTGAATGCGGCTTTGAGGCACATTCAGGTATGTATAGGTCTCTGTATTGTCCAAATGTCTGATAATACTTATATCCATAAGTTCAGGAAAATTGGAAACGCCAATAATTTCCAGATAAGATAAGTAAATAAAATTTTCCAAAGAGGCATTCCAATTGTCTTTTTTTACAAATTGAAGTATTAGCTTATATGTGTTCATCTTAAAAGTAAGAACATTCATGTATGTGGTTAAAAATTCAATTATTTTTGGAAAATATAATTTAATTGTAAATTCATTTTTTTTCAAGTCAATGGTAAAAAAAATTATATTATTTTCTTTTTTTCTTCTCATTTTTTCTAGAACATGTCAGAGAATGGGGATCATGATTTCATTCTATCTCCCTCGTTCATTCTTTTGACTTGTCATTAGTGTTTTACATCTTTACGAAAAAGAGGAAGAAATTATTGTTTTTGCTTTTACTCCTTGAACTGAGTTTTTTTTTAACACCATGTGATTTTTTATTTTCCGTTTAAGGTCAGGAACAACGTTTATTTGAAGTTGATTCAAATCTTTCATTGTAATTTGTATTCTTATGCAATTAAAATATTAGTGTTTAAAATATAAATAAACTTTTATTATACCAAATATATTCAAAATTCAATCATATAACCTTCGAATAAATCATCAATTTATGTTACTTAATTTTAAGAAACTAAGTTTTAATCTTTATCTAATTTAATATTTTGTAAAAATTTATCAGCTAATAAGTGATCAATTATTACATAAAATGCGAAGCATTTAACTATACTATACACTAAAACATTCAACAATTTTCATTTAATGAATTTTATCAAGTATAAACGCTCATTACAAAAAATTAGATTTATTAATAACCTTTTGAACATTTCAGAAATCATAAGATTAAATATAATCTATTAATAATTAATTAATTAGTTTACAACATTAAAAGCATAACACGATAACTTAAATTGGAATATTCTAAAAAAGAGTTAGAACATATTTTCATTTAATTTGAAGTTTCGTTTTCATATTTAATAGCCTTTAGGAGAAATTCATAACACAAATGAAATATATGTACAATTGATTTTGAAAATTGAATTTGGACACTCGTTTTACTTTACAAGTATCAGGAAAATTATCTAATGGTAAAAGAGGTATTCTTAAGAAAAAATAAACTCTCATTGTAAAAGTGATGACTAATATTCAATTGCATAATTTTAAAATAAATAAATAATTTATGTTACTTAAATTTAAACATTTTAAATTGAATTTTTATGAAATACAATATTGCGGTCCAAATTAATCTTCTAAAAATTCATCAAATAGGTCACAGTATAAAAAGCCTGAAGCGATTATTTTTATTGAAAAAATCTAATTATTTTTTTGGTAAATGTGAACTTTAATTTCTGAATACTTTTGTTTATTAATAAGCTCTTGAACTAATTCCATAAAATTTAGGTTATCACAGAATCAATTAATAATTATTCAATAATTTAAAAAAAAAACTTTTTTTTATACTGAAACATTCTAATAATTTTAACTGCATATATATTTCAAATATGAATAATTTGTTGGTGAAATTAAATGAGTTCTAAGCTTTTAACTACCCAGCGGGTACGAAATTTTGCCCATTGGGCAATTCTAGGAGATAATAATTTCAAAAAAATCTGATAATAATTCATTCATGAGATTAGAACATAAAAAGCATTAAATAATAATTTTAATTGAAATATACGTACATATTATTTTATAATTTGAATTTCGATCCTTGTTTAACAACTTTAAAAACTTTTAAAAAATTATTAGAAAGGAGATCTTTTGATGACATAATCGTTGTTATTATAAGAATAATAGCCAATATTCAATTAAACAGTCTTAATGCAAATAATCAATTTATGTTACTGATTTGAAAACAGTTTATATAAAATTTTTTTTAAAGGTTAATTAGCTTACAGTTTATGTATCTTTTAATGGTATAAAAACAATAAAAATTATTTGCATTGAAATATCAAAATTATTTTACACTAAAATTTGCTGACAATTTAAAGTATTAATAGTCTTTCAAATTAATTTCATGAAAAATCAAAACATATTTACATATAATTTTAAAGATTAAATTAAAATAATTATTTCAAAACAAGGGAAAAAAAATTTAATTGGAAAATGGGTACTTTAAATATGAATAAATTTTTATTATAGAAATTCATATCCAACATATAATTGTACAACCTTAAAGTGAATAAGAAATTTATGCTACTTAGTAAGGGAATAGTTAACATCAATTTTATGTAATTTCATATTTCAAATTAAATTAATTATCTAATAATAATGAATCAGTCAAAAACATAAAAAGCATTTATTAATCAGCTACGTTTTAATTAATCAATTTACACGATGAAGAAGAATTATAGAATTATTTTCCTCTAAAAATGTTAATAATTTTTGTTTTAAATGTTAATTTAATATTTAAAATTGTATTTCTCAAAATTTTACTGATTTTTTCAGATTACTTTTTGACCGTCAGAGAAAGTTAAAAGTCAAACTTCTGCTGTAAAACCTAAATGTGTTCGTCGATAATCATTATTTGCATAAATAAACTTTTTCCTTTCTCCAACTCTTTGCCAGGCCACAAAAGATCCTTTAATATTTATTAACATTTCTCAAAAAAACTTTCCGCGTTACTACAACTTTAATTTTTCAATATGGGTGAAAAAATATTGATCTTAGGGCTGACTTGATCAGCTGTTATGCTCATCACATGGCCGTAAGTGAGTTGACAAGATTGAATCCCGATTATCGGAGGAGATTAAAATTTGAATTTGAATTCTGTTAATAACTCAAATTATTTTTATGTCAGTTACGCCTTCAATATTAATTAATAAACATTTAATTGAAGTTAAAATGTATTTAGGTTTATTTCCAAAGTTACACAACGATTTTAAGTGTCGTAAATAAATTTCTACACCCATACAAAAACTGATCCATTTTTCTCGTTTTGAAAAAAGAAAATAATACTTCGCGGCGGCACAAACTCCTTCAAGTTTCTCACGTTTGTTTCCAGTTATGAAAAAAGACTTTTCTGTAAATTTCATGCAGAATATTCAAGACTATCTGAATCTAACTGAAACTCAACATTTTTCCTCGCGATAAGCCACAGAATACGAATAAAATATTAATATTTTTTAAATATAACATCCGTAAGTCTATAATTTAAGGTTTAAAAAGCCCGGAGGTGAAAAAAATGTTTCTGGCTACTTTTCGGCGCTAATTACGATGATATTCGTAAATACAAACATGAGGAACAAAAAGCACAATAGATTTTTAAAATCTTTCTTTCGTTTTTTGATAAATAACAAACTTTAACGTTAAATATTGTTTTGAAATAAATACGCAGAAAGTAAATAAGCATAAAAATGTTGATGACATTTTAGATTTATTCATGGTGCGCCACTTCCTCGACGTGGACGTGGAGCCAAGTCATCATTAGGTAATTCTGTTAAATATCCTACAACATGAATGTTATCTGAAGGCATATAATGAACATGGGGGACATGACCCATGTCATCCTGATTTACAGTCATAAGTGTAGCTCTCAAACCCCGATGAGGTGGTCTTCTTATATAACAGTTGTATGCTAGAACTCCATTAAAAGGATTATTAGCATCACTATTATTCCTTCTATTATTATTACTATTATTGCTAATACGGAAATATGCACGGCCGTCTACTAAACGTGCATAAAAGGTGTTCATTTCATCGATTATTACAAAAACGTGCCCAAATGGTTCATTAGCACCTTCTGGAATAAAATCGTGTAACACATGTCGCAGCCTTCCATAAACCACATGGTCAACTGCATTTCGGCCGTTTCTTATCCTATTAATAACAATCCAGTTTTCCGGTGGAATATAAAATGTCTGGTTCCTTGTCAGTTCGTCATTAAGACCATGCTGATATCCATGATTCGAAGCACCATCTAAAAAAGGGTTAATGAAATCTGTATATACTGGAAAAATAAGTGGTTGCAAGTTTTGACTAATTCTTTTATATAACCGATATCCTGACTAATCATAAATTAAAGATTCCCTATACTTTTCCTCATAAATCATTTCTTTTATATGACCTGTCCGTGTTTCTGTTTAAAAACTTCTAAACCAACTTCTGATTAATTTGTCTAATTACTCATTTTCTTCCGTACTTCTTCCTCGTTTCTTTCTTCTTTAGGTAACCTGTTTCAATACCACAATACTAAATCTGTCTCTCTTATAAGTGTGTTAACCTATTCATTTTTTATTACTTTCTTTCTCCAAAACCTTCTTCCATTTCTTTATACTCCCTGTTATGCATCCTCTTACCTATCCACTTCACTATCATTAGTCTGTATGTCTCCTTTCCTTTCATTTGATATCCTAAGTTCGACAGTAAAACTTTTTACTTCTAATATTTGCCATTACAACTTACTTCATTTTAATTAACAAGGAAATTATTCCATTTTGAATTTTTGTTATAAAAATGCATACAACTTTGTTACAGTTTTATCACGGTCAAGGATGAAGAGAAACGCGATAAGTATAAAGCACTTCTTTCCCACCTTCCCTAATAAAGATGCTTCTACTCGAGTTTGACTTGAATTGCTCCCGATCAAGACAGAAAAATCAGAGCACCTGTTCTTTGGTGCTATCAATTTCTGTTACATTTTTCTTTCCTTGATAAGGGACACAGTTCTTGCAAGAAGCAATGCTTTGAGAAAAGTGCGCAAAGATAGCTATTCCTAAATATTAGTTATTTCAACTATTAATATTCTTACTAAATTTTTAGAACAAAATTTCAATTTGATTCTCAAGGATTCTGTTACAAACTTTAAATATAATGTAAGAAATAGTTGGGAATTTGATAAACGTATTATTCGAAAAACGGTTCCGAATGACCATGTAATGATTTCTTTTGATATTATTGCAATGTTTCCGAGTATACCCCTTCAATTAGTTAAACAGGCAATTTTAAATAAATGGGATATTCTTAAAACTCGTACTTGATTATGTAAAAAGATTTCATCGAAAGGTTAGTTTTTATTATGAAGTCAACTTATTTTAAATGAAATGGATCTTTTTATGGACAGGTCTGGTACCCTAAAGGTTAAGTAATGTCTTTAATTTTAGCAAAAACAGTTATAAAATATTTAGAGGTTTTTGCTTTTGGGAAACTATATGTTGTTTTGCCTTTGTATTTCAGGTTTGTTGACGATACCTTATTATGTCTTCCTCTAGCAAAGTTGCAGATGATCATTGATACTTTTGACAGTTTTAATCAAAAACTTCAATTTACTTATGAAATAGAACAGGATAATAAAATCAGTTTTTTGGACATAGAGGTAATGAAGGGCTAAGATGGTAATACTATTACCAATTTCAAAACAAAATTGCAGTAATCAAAAATTTAGTTGACAGAGCTCTAGGTTTGTCGCATTTTTCATTTGACATAAGAAATTTGAATATTGTTGGCAATATCTTTTTTCTAAATCATTATCCACTAAAGTAAATTCAGAAACATATTGCAATTAGAGTGTAACCAGTTAAAAACAAACAGAGTAATATTTTGAATGCAGATAATCATAAAGAGTTGAAGAAATAGAGTTCGCTTAACACTTTTGTTCTACTATTTTTCGGTAAAATTTCTAAAAGACCATTCAGATAATTTTGAAAAAGGTGGTGTTGCCTACAAGATCACTTGCAGGATCTGCCAGATGAATTACGTGGGACAGACTGGCAGATTTCTTATTACTATAATAGAGGAACACAAAAGTGATGTTCGTTTGGGACGCTGTGTAGTTTCATGAATTCTGTTTTTCTTTTACTTTATCTATTCCTGATGTAATACTAAAAGATATTTATATTGTGTTTAGAACATATTGGCCTACTGGCGATCATTTGCTTCTCAGATATTAAAGAGAGAGCATCTGCTTTTCAATGCTGTCAATTTCTATCTATCACGTTTTTCTCGCCTTGGTGAGCTTACTGTACTAGCACCCAAGCGTTGGTAATGCAAATTTATTTTTTTCATTTTTAATTTTTATTTTGAATGTTATTTCATTGTGAATTGATAGTAACACAAATAAAAAAGACGAGCGAAAGAAAGAAAAGGAAGGGGATGTGATTGACTGCAGTTTTATTTTCCTTTCCTCTTTTTTATTTTTGTCCGAACATTAGTTATTTTTATATTTTCAGATTACAATAGGAGTTTTTTTGTATTGATCGTTCGTTATGATCCAACACTGGTCGTTGAATTCTTGTTTTTTTTCAAACAAGAGTTTGCATCAATTTGATTATTGGACGTTAAATAGCATTCTTAATTTGAATTTTCAACTGATTTAAATTTTCTAAATTTTGATTTTTCTAGAATATGGCACCCTGCAATTAGCGTTGAATTCATAGTTTGTTATTATTGTGTAATTTTTAGGAGACAAGGGTTATTTTTGGAAAATTAATTATGCCTGCTTTTTAGGACACACAAAAAACTTAAAATTCTAACCCTGTTGATTTTTTCAATTTCTGTCAAGTTTTCCCTTGTGGAGTTGATTGCAGCCAACACCTCCACTCAAAAGTACATCATCAAAGCCTAAGATTCAGACGTGGCACTAAATCGAGATGTTATTGTGAATAGAATTTAAAACACAAATATTCACTTGTGTATTTTAAATTTTACATTGAGAACTGAAATATCGATCAGGATCAATGTTATGTGCAAAGGTCACATCGAATAATTTTTCACTATTATTACCTAATTATTGATTAAAATCTGTAAAAAAAGTCTAAGTTTATAGTGTAAAACTAGAAATGTTTAAAGTAATATTATTTTAAGATCGTAATATTTTTCCATATCTGAAATAAACTGTAAAGTTTCGTTATCAACTTTTTTAAATTCCATATGTTACAAGAATAAAATTTGGCAACGTGGCATCAAATAGAGATTCCAATTAAAAGCCTTTTTTGAAAAAATATTTTTTTTAACACATTTTAGATTATATTTCAATGATATGCAATATTTTTTACTAAGTATTAATATTATATAATATTAGGGATACTTACTTGCAAAATTGAGCAGAGCCACGTAGAAAGATAACAGGATGACGATCTTCATTTTTTTAGACACGAGTAGAGATAACGATAGTGATGACTAATTTTTGCAATGAATAATTTGTTGAGAGGCACCTCTTTTTATAGAATATTTTCAATCGAATATGGTCGAAGAATGTTGACCCAGCATTTATCATATTTGGTAAACTTATTACTCATAGCGCCTTCAGAAGAGTTTAAGTTTATTACATTTGGTTTTTCAAGCGGACTAAGTTCTGAAGGCAATAAAGTTTCTTTTCGCAATAAAATATTGTTCACTTTATTAAAATTATTTGAAATAATAAAAAATTCAAAGAACTAAGGTCACCAAGAATGGGAAACTTTTAACCAAATTGGTTTATTTTCAAGACAAATAGATGAATTTCATACGAAAAATTTGAATTATTGTTAAGAAAGATCATCTTGAAACTAAATGTTTAATTGTATACTGCAAAAGCCGAATTTTTAACAAAATCTTTTGAGTTCAAGGCCAAAAAAATTAATTTATTTAAAAGAATTGATTTTTCATCCAAAAATCGAAAGAGTTTGTAATCACGAAATATTCTTCAGTCAAGCAAGTTAAAACAATGGTTGAATTTACAAGCCAAATAGATAATTTTTCAACAAAATAGTGAAATTTTTTATTTCAAAACTATGTCTTTCCTAGAAAAAGTTAATTTTCAATTGAATAGTTGAATTCTCTACGAATCGTATGCATTTTAACCAAAAAGATTAATCTTCTAACAAATAGAGGAATTTCCTATAAAATAGATTAACATAGTAACATTTTTAGTTAAAAAAGTGAATTTTCAACAGCAACGAGGCTATAATAATTATTAGGAAAATAGTTAAATTTTTAATAAAAGAGATGCTTCTTTACGAAACATGCCTTTTTAACCAATTAACTAGAAAGGCATATTCTTTACAAACTAGTTCAATTTTCAATAAAAAAAAGGAATTTTCAACAAAATTACATAAATTTGCAATTAAAAGGAATTGATTGTACTAGAGCACATAAATTTTGAACCAAACAGCTGAAGAAAACGGGCTTTTAAAATACGTAATATCTTTTTATTTTTCTTAAATAAATTTTTTAATTTATTAAAGGAATATGACGAAAAATAGATTAATTTAAAAACTGCTTAACAGCATTAAAATTTTGAGAAATTGTAGATTGATAAATTATTATTTTTCAGTCTGTTGGCCTTGAAAAATTGAATTGCTTACACTTCCATTTTTTTCAGAATTTTCTTACAACTACCTTTTAAAAATTAGTATTCATCCAGCTTATATATAATCCGCTTGCTTGTATAGCATAATATAAACATACGGTTCGAATCGATCATCTCAGAGTGTCGACTTGATCATCTAGGACGGTCGACTCGAATATCTCTCTCGTAAACGACTGCAAATTATCAATCCCTTGGAAGCGTCAAATTAATCGTTAAGAATTTAGGTGAATATGATTAATTCCTACTCTTTTACTGATGTTTTATTTTCCGTCTAGTCAAATATTAACTACTAATTTCTGAAAAATGTCAATCCTAAACTTTTTGATTCGGTTCCGTTATAATTTTTCTGGAATCTTATATTAATTTCGGTAATTTAGAAGCGACATTTTTTTAACAGGTTTTGCTTTTGGTTTTGTTCCCGTAATTCCCATGTTCACCTGTAATTTTATTGTTTGTTCGATACTACGCGAATAATTCTGCTAAGTAATTGTCAAATACAGGATATCATGTTCAATCACACAAAAGTCATCAAATAGAAATCAAGTCATTTTAAATGGTCGTAGATGAAAATCACATAAATACATTTACCATGAAAATATAATTATGAATACCAAACTTTTGCAGAAATCATTATTATATTTCATTGAAATCACTTAATCGAGTTGTCAAGTTCGAATCCAAGTTTCCGAAAATCATTAAAATTCAAATTTGAATGATGTTAATCACTACTTATTTTAATGTCAGTTATACCTTCAATAATAATAATGGATAAACATTTAAATAACGTTCTAATGTATTCCGATTAATTTGAAAAGTGACACAACTATTTTAAGATTCGTAAAGGAACTTCTTTGAATCCACAAAAAAATTATATTTCGTAGCGGCACAAGCTTCTTCAAGATTGGCACTTATATTTTCTGTAATAAAAAAATAATTTTTCTTAAAGTTTTATTCCGAATATTCAAAATTATCCGAATTAGTTGAAACTCAATATTGATTCTCACAATTAACCACAGAATACGAAAAACATATAAATGTTCAAATATCACCTGCATAAGTCTGTAATTTATGGTTAAAAAAAGAAGGAAGTGAGGGACAGAAGCGAAGCTTTTATAAATCACGTATAGCCTCGCTTCTTGTTTTGGTAATCGAACCCGTGCCAGCATTGCTGCCAAGGCTGCAGTGATAGAACATAGGACAATCACTATACCATCTAAGTCACGATAACTCTCTAACATGTGAATAGTAGTCAGTCTTAATCATAAGACTAATCTGAACATGTATAATTTAATAGTGAGGTTCAATTTAATTGTAAATACAAACACGAATAACACAAAATACAATAGATTCTTAAAATTGGTTTTTTATTTTCTAATGAGTAACAAACTTCTATGTGAATTATTTTTGTGAAACAAACATGCAGAAAGTCAGTAATCATTAAAACGTTGAACACATTTTAGATTAATTCATGGGGTGTCTCTTCTTTAAGTTTGACTTGGAGCTAAATCATCAACAGGTAAAGGTGTTAAATCTCCTACAACATGAATGTTATCTGAAGGCATATAATGAACATGAGAGACATCATGCATGTGATCCTGATTTATAGGAAGAAGTGTAGCTGTCAAACCACGATGAGGTGGTCTTCTTATATAACAGTTGTATTCTGGAATTCCATTAGGAGGATGATTCGAAATAGTATTATTTCCAATATTATTGTTACTGTTATTGGGGAGATAGCTACGGCCATCTGCAAGACGTGAATAGAAAGTATTGTATTCATTGATTATTACAAAAACGTGCCCATATGGTTCATTAGCATCTTCTGCTCGAAAATCTTGTGGAACACGATGCAGCCTTCCATAAACCACATGGTCAGGTATATTAACGCCGTTACTCATGCTCTGGATAACAATTATGTTTCCTGGTGGAATATAAAAAGGATGGATACTTGTCAGTTCGTGATTAAGACCATGCAGATGTCCATGATCCAAAGCACCATCTAAAGAAAAGGATTTATGAAATGGGTATATACGGGAAAAATAAAAGTTTGCAAGTTGTGACAAATTCTCAATAATATAACCAACACCCTGACCAATGGTACATTAAAGTTTCCCTATACTTTTCCCCATAAATAATTTCTCTCATATCACAGGTGAAACTCTGCTTATTGAATTATAAGCGATGAACTTATAGAAAATATTATTTTTATCATTTTATTATAAATAATGATTTATAAATGATAATTTTGATTATAAAGCATAAGTTTATATCCATATTGTCTGCACAAAAATCATCCATTTGTTTTTCTGTGAATGCACCGAGGCGATATTGTTTTATGCAGCTAAAGATTAAATAGGAATCGTTCAAATTTTATTTTTAACGATTATTTTAATATTTGCTCCTTCTTTTCACTAATTTTCATTACAATTCATTATATATTTTTAAATTGAATACGTTATTTTCGCTTGTATCGTATTTAAAAAAATGTATTTTTTACATTTTTTAAGCATTCTTAAAACCATTCACGTGTTTTCGTACCTAGCATCATTTTTCCAAAAGTTTCATTTTTTTTTATTTTCAAAGTTATTTTTCAGGATTAATTTTCGATAATCTTTTTTGGGTTGACAAATGTTTGCCTCTTTATTTCTTTTGTAGCTTGTGTCGTTTGTTTATAAATTTTTTTTTTCTATTTTCAATCCCATTTTTTACGGATTAAGCGAAAACTACGTGTGTTATAAAAAAGTGAATAAAACAGATTTGTAGACTTTGCTCGGGTGCACAATTTCTGTTGAATTATCTTTTGTCGTATCTTGCATAGTTTAATCAAAAAATGGCATTTTTGATTTTTCGTCATGATTTGTTACGTTAAAATTTTAATTTTTCAAAAAACTCAAAAAATTGTTATTATAATCTTCTTTTTTATCCAAAAAATTGATCAGGATAAAATTTTCGTATACCAAAAGCCAATATAATAGATTGACTTCTTTTAAAATCATCGTGCTCACAGACAGACATACATGCAGACATATAGGCAGACTGATTCGGAAAAACCTCTGATGAGAATGTAAAAATTCTAATGAAATTCTAGGAGGACTACGAAATCGATCAATATATCCAAAAATATCGAGCGCAGCAAGCAAACTTGAGCCTGCAATAAGAAGTCAATTCCACATTAAGCGGATCAACCTCATCTCCCCTATTCACTCTAAGCACTCTTTACAAAAATTAAAACGGCACCGCTTTTATGCAGTGTTTTTGTGAAAAAACCCAATAACGAAAGTCAAGAAAAATAAATACATATAGGTTTTTGGGGTCGCTAATTTCGAAATCAAAGTCCGTTGACCTTCATGTTATCAGATTAAAGGTCATTAGAATGTCAAACTGCAGAAAATCCGATAGAACAATCCAGAAAAATACATCAATAGTTTTTTTGGTTCGCTGATTATTATTTCGACTCCGTTGACCTCTATCATATCAGATTCAAGGTCATTTGAAGGTCAAAATCCAGAAAATCCGATTAAACAATCCAGAAAAATACATAAATAGGTTTTTGGGTCGCTGATTTCGAATCCGAGTTCCGCTGACCGCTATCGCATCAGGTTCGAAGTGATTAAAAGGTCAAACTAAAAAATATGAAAAGAAAAATACAGAAAAATACACACATAAGTTTTTGGGAACACTAAATCAAAAGGTAGAGGTCAATGGACCTGGGATTCAAAATCAGCGACCCCAAAAACCCTTTTATGTATTTTTCTGTATTTTTATGGGATTTTTTGCAGTTCAAACTTCAAATGACCTTGAATCTGATATGATGGAGATCAGAGAATCTTGGATTCGAAATCAGCGACCCCAAAAACCTATATATATATATTCTTATTGATTTTCGTTATTGGGTTTTTTCCCAAAAAACACTGCATAGAAGCGGTGAAGTTTTCATTTTTGTAAAGGGTGCTTGGGGTGAATAGGGAATGAGGGTGGTCCGTAGAGTTAAGCATGGAGACTTGAATGTGTAGACTTGAATTTATAGATTTGACGGTTACACGCAATTGTCACAGTTGAACAAAGTGCAGATCCGATATGTATAGTATTGACCGAGCCCCTCTTAAGGCTACAAATTCCATCTCTTAGTTCTCACAATGGGCCCCCTTTAAAGGAATAAGAGATTCATTTTTAAGCCGTCTCAACAAAATTCAAGCTTGCCAACCTTAAACTTACTCTATACTAAACCAGATGCAAAAGGCTGCTATTCTGGGATTACTTAATCTCAGCGCCTGCACTAGAGAAAATTTTAAAAATTAGAAAGATTAAGAGCGCCAGAATGTTGGGCTTCTTTGAGCTTTTAAAAAATACACAAATTAATTTCAAAAAAGCCTGTCTCGAAAAAATTACTCTTAAAATAAGTAGCGTACCCCGCCCTAAAGTAAACATATTCAAACTTCTTGCTATTTCTGGGCTCCCCAAAACTCTCACACATTATTTCCCAAACTCAACCCTAACCCTTAAAATACTCCTTTAGATAAAGATTTGTAATCAGTAGACGAAAACGTATTGTTCGAAAACAGTCCATAACACTGGCACTACCAAAAATTACTAAATAAAAAAGTAATAATTCTATTTACCTTAGAAAAACTCTGAGCCATACCCAAAACCATATAGTGATAATAACAAATAAAAATAAAAAATACCTGTCACGTTTAACAAAACCCTACTCGGCTGTCAAAACAATCTTAAATTAAAATAACTACCCTAAACAACTTTCAAACACACTAGTTAATAAATCTATCTCTGAAGTAATATTCAACATCACCTATGAAATACACACCTTATGATAGGCTCACCTTCTATCAATCAAGACAAACAAAAATATTTCAGATTAAAAATAACTACCACAAGGCAATTTTTCAAGACTCAAGTTAATACAGCTATTCCCACAGTAATATTATGAAACTCCTAGGAACTACCCCTAACACCCTTAACAAACCGAATCTCACCTGACATAAATTAAAAAGGTAAGAAATACTTTACATTAAAAACATTCACTACAAACAGCTATCCAAGTCTCTAGTATGTATATCGACACTCACAGTAATATTTCAAAGCTCCTTTGGAACTACTCCTATCATATTCGACAAATATAATATTAGCTATCTTCAACGAAAACTCCAAAATAATCGAAAATGTTGAAAAGTGTACTTAGAAAACTTTACTTGACTGTATTTATATCTGATTCCACAGTAATATACCACGAACCCTGCGGAATACGCCTATCACATTTAAAGAAGCAAGTCAGAGCTTCCTTAAAAAAATTTGAAAAAAATCAACAAGAAATAATTGCTACAAGCAGCTCTCGAGATCTCTAGAAAATCTATTCACAGACACACGAATATTCTGCAGCTCCTAATGGTTGTGCAGTATCACTGTGGCTGTGAATATTTCAACTAAAGATCTCGATAGTTGTTAGTGGGAATCATTTTAAATTTTTAATATTTTTCACATTTTGGATTGATATGCATTGAAAGTTGGTTCATTAAATATCATAGCGGTAGAGCTGAAGAAATCGGAGACTGGATTTGTTCAATATTAAAGGGGTCTTTGAATCGATTCATTAAATGTGATAGGGGTAGTTTCTAGTGTTTTTAAAATATTTTTATGAAGGTGAATACTTCTAGATCCTTGAAAAGATGCATGCGATTATTATTTTATTCCAAAAAATTGTTTACTGTCTTAGTTTGCGAAAGGTGAGACTTGGTTTCGTAAATGTGATAGGGGTAGTCCCTAGGGGTCTTGCAATATTATTGTGATAGTGAATATAGTCCAGATTTTTCGAAAGCTGCATCTGGTTATTAATTTATTTTTAAATACTCTTTAACTGTTTTAATTGTTGAAAGGTGCGACTGAGTTTTCCAAATGTGATAGGGGTAGTTCCTAGAGGTCTTAAAATATCACTTTGACGGTGGACATATCTTCTAGACTCTTGGAAAGCTGTATTTGGATATTATTTCTTTCAAACTAATTTTTACTGTTTACATTAATGGAAGATGAGATTTCTTTTCGCAAATATGATAGGGGTAACTCCTAGGAGTCCTGAAATATTGATTTTAGGGTGGATATATCTTCTAGATTCTTGGGAAGCTGTATGTAATTATTGTTTTATTTCGACCGTTTTTTTAATGTTTTCATTTATAGAAGGTGACATTTGGTTTCGTAATTGTGATAGAGGTAGTTTCCAGGGGTTTTAAAATCTTACTCTGAGAGGGGACATATCTTTCAGATTCTTGAAAAGTTGTATGTCATAATTCTTTTATTTTAAACTATTTTTTACTGCTTTCATTTATAGAAGGTAAGACTTGTTTACGCAAATGTGACAAAGGTAGTTCATAGGGGTCTCCAGATATTACTCTGAGGGTGGATGTATCTACTAGACTTTTAAAAATCTGTATCTGGTTATTATAATATTTTTAAATGCTTTTAACTGTTTTAATTTTTGAAAGGTGTGACTTTAAATTTCCAAATGAGATAGGGGTAGTTCCTAGGGGTCTTAAAATATCACGCTGAGGGTGTATATATCTTTTAGATTTGTGAAAAGCTGTATCTGGTTATTGTTGTATATTTGAATACTCACCGTACCCTGTAATTAGCGTTTAAACCATACTTTTTTTATTATGTAATTTTTAGAAGATAGGGGTTATGTTTTTTGAAAATTAACTTTTGCTGCTTTTTAGAGCACAAAAAATCTCAAAATTCTAGCCCTGTAGATTTTTTAAATTCCTTTTGAGGGAGTGATTGCAGCCATCAAATTCACCCAAAAGTGCCCTTTTGAAAAAAATGAAAGATTCCAAAAACTGGATTGGTGTCAAAGAAGAGCCCAAAAATATACGAAATTCTGATATGCTTACGTCTACATTGAGTTTGAGGGCATATTTTATTCATGTGTTAGTTTTTAGATGATAGTGGTT
>NC_046660.1:16246842-16252065 GCF_010883055.1 Belonocnema kinseyi
GCTATTAGAAAATTTATAAATACAGATCATACAAAACTATAAATGTGTAAAGTAATATTATTTAAAGATTTTAATATATTTCCATATCTAAAATAACCTGAAAATTGGCGTTATCAACTTTTTTTTAATTCCATATGTTACAAGATTTTATTTTGGCAACGTGGCACTCAATAAAGATTTAAATTAAAAGCCTTTTTCAAAAAAATATTTTTCATTACAAATTCTACAATATATTTTAATAGTATAAAATATTTTTTATTTAGTGATAATATTATATCATATTATATTCACTCACTTGTATAATTGAGCACAGCCGCGTAGGCAAATAAAAGGATGACAATCTTCATTGTTTTAAAAATGTGTGGAGATAACGATACTGATGACTAATTTTTGCAATGAAAAATATCTTGAGATGTGCCTCATTTTATAGAATATTTACAATTGATTGGAGGGGCGCAGAATGTTCACCAAGAATATATAATATTTGATAGACTTATTACTCATAGCACTTTCTTAAATGTTTAAGTTTATTACATTTGGTTTCTCAAGCGGACTAAATTGTGAAGTCAATAATGTTTCTTTCCACAATAAAATATTATTTACTTTATTATAATTATTTGAAATGTTGTAAAAAAAGTTGAATTATTGATAAAAAAGATCATCTTTAATCAAAATAAGTAATTATACACTGAAAAAGCCGAATTTTAAAAAGAATCGTTTAATTTTATGGCCAAAAAGACCAATTTCAAATAAAATAATTAATTTTTGAACAAAAAGTACAAAAAAGTTACATTTGTAATCACGACAAGATTCTTCACTCAATAAAGTAAGAAATTAAAAAAAAAATTGTTGAATTTATAAGCCACAGAAATAATTTTTCAATAAAATAGTGAAATTTTTACTTGAAAATATGAGTTATCCAAGAAAAGTTAAGTTGAATCACATAGCTGAATTCTCTACGAAACTTATGCATTTTAAACAGAAAGACGCATTTTCTACGAAATGGAGAATAGATGAATTTATGACAGAAAAGGATGAATCATTAACGCCAAAAAATAATAGTTACAGTTTTAGTAAGAAAAGTAAATTTTCAACAACAAAAATTTATAATAATCATCAGAAAAGTAGTTAAATTTTTAATAAACAAGATACAGCTTCACGAAAGAAGCATTTCAACCAATTTGCTGAATTTTTAACCAAAAAGACGATGTTTTTAACCAAAAGTTAATTTTTCAATGAGAAATATAAATTTTTAACTACAACGAATCAATTTGTAACCCAAAAAGGAATATTTAGGTTTTAATCTCAAAAAATTATATAACAATATTTTTTAGGAAATAACTAAATTTTTTCCCGAAGAGATATTTTGAACCAAACGGCGAAAGAATACGGGTTTTCAAAATATGCAATATCTACTTTTTTTGTAAATAAATTTTTGAATGTACAGACGGAAAATAAAGGAAGATGCATTAATTCTAAAAGTGCTAACATCTCTTAAATTTTGATTAATTATATGTAATAATATAATATATTGTAAAACTTTATAATCTAGTATACAATGAATTGTAGCTGATTTTCAACATTTTTAACAAAATATGGCAATGAATATATGTTGAATATCGGTTTAGAAATTTTTTAATAAAGTGATGATTTTATTTGAATTGTGAATTATTATTAATGCCAACATTTAATAATTTTTGATATTCAAGAACATTAAAAAAGTTGTTATGATAATCTTGTTTCGCATTCAAAAAGCAACGTTTTTATTTTCTTGAAGTTTTTCCATGCCGTGCATTGCTTGGTTAAAAATGTCCATTTTCATTTATTTTTTTCTAATTCTACAAGTGCTATAACATATATAAGTTTTACTTTATCAAAAAAAGTCATGAAATATAAATTTTCTGACTTTACGAGTATTATAAATAGCCCTTCAAATAATTTCTCATTTTGAAAAAAGGGTGTCACAAGTTTTAAAAAAGCTCTAGCTTTTGTTAATTTTTATCAAAAATAGTTAGATAATTAAACGGTTATTTCTTTTTAGTACTCAAAAAAGTTTGCTTAAAGCTTAATACAATCTGATCACTTTTCGAAAGTTATCTTGCCTAATGATTATACTATAGACGGGCAGACGGACATCTTTTGTAAACATTTTTTCGATCTGTCTCAGGGTATAGCGATTTTCTTGGTTTGTCAAAAATATTGTTTAGATGAATTAAGAGAGTTAAAATTACTTGTTCCAAAAATTATACTCGGAAAGGGACCGAAAAATCAACGGTGACCAGGTCTTGAGGAACATTTATTCCTCCTAGATTATATTTGCCTTCCATTTTAGCATTAGCTGCGTTTACTCTTTAACATAGATGACAACTCATTACAGATTTTTTTATAGCAGGGAGCATGGATTTTCAGTAAAAAATTGTCTTAAGTCTTTTGAAATCATATACACTCCTGGGTCACCCGCCTTTTCATGCACATGATCAATTAGTTTAAGAGTAAATATTTCAGGAACAACAATTTGTCAAACACTCAAATATTTATCATTATGAAAATGTACTCTCTTGCTTAGCTCTAAATATTCTTTATTTTTATTGATGCTTAGTTTCTCTTGATTTTTTGTAATATAAGGATCTTCCAACTTCAAATTAATGATGTTCTTAAAATCATTGCGGATATCCCTATTCAAATCTAACGCACAAATACACATCTCCTATATACGTATAGGTAAATCTATGATCAATATAGCTAGTTCCAATCAAAAACGTTCTTAACTTAGTTACAGAATAGAAGATTGCAAGAAGCTTTTTTTTGTCGTCGAATAGTTCACTTCCATGGCATTGAGACATCTGGAAATCAATGAGATTGTATGATATCGAACTTCATTATCAATCTGATATAAAATACCGTTAATAACTTTATTAGATGCATCAGTTTGTAACCTGAACATCGTATTCGGTATATAATGGCTCAACATCATATAATCCACAAAATTCTGTTTCAATGAGACGAAAGCCTTTTTATTCTTATCAGCCCAAATCCAATAATTTTTACGCTTCGATAAATTTTAGAAGGAATCTACTCTATTACCCTGACGCACACTAAAATGGCTATAATATAAGCACACACAAACTGTTGCAACTGAGTTTGATTTTTGGTTCCGCAGAATTTCTGATAACTTCAAGACAATCTAAATTGGGACGAATTCCATCAAAAGAAGCAAAAAAATCTAAATAATCTACCGATATACAACAAGAATCAGATTTTAGTCATTTGAGTGTTTACTTGTTGTCGTGTAGCAGATTGAAAATTGATTCTAAAGAACTGAAATATGTACCAATGCACAGTGGGCCAGGAGACACGGTTTCGTGGCCAAAAGTCGGAAAACATATAGAAATGTACAACAATAAATTGCAAGGACACTAATATATGGTTTTCGAAGGTGCTGATTCCGAATCTGATGTCAGAATTCCAAAAAACAAAATGGCGGCTCCAATATGGCAGAGTCTAATTTCAAAAAATCATTGGATCCACTCAAAAAGTGGTATCCAGAGGTTTTAGAGGGCGCTGAATGCAAATCCGGCGTCAGAATTAAAAAAAATGGCGGATTCAATATGGCGGACATTCAACACGAAAAGTTATTGGATATACTTGGAAAGTGATATCTAGGGGTCTTTGAGGGCTCTGACTCCGAATCTGGAGTCCAAATTTCGAAAAACTAAACGTGCTTGATTCTATTGAGTCCCCTTGCCCCTCTATCAAGAACAAAGAAAAATGGATTCGAATACTCCGTCTATCATCTAATGCAACTCTATGAGTTTCTAGCTTGTCAATTTGATTCTCAATGTTCTTTTTTTGATTCAAAACAATTGCCTCGGTTTCTTTCGTTTGCGGTATCTGAATAGGGCGACAAGATCTTGGTGATTGAGACGCTCTGTTATTCCAAAGATGAGTGAATGAATTATGCATATGGTGGATTATGACTTCCCTTTGCGATTCCATAATCCTACTGGAAGTGTGATTCAACAAGGCCTGCAGTCTACATTGCATCTTAACTTCTCTAACACAATTGTACGACAACCAAATATCAACACCACAGTTTTTGCTTTCCAACCGTATATTTTTGTACACAGATTTAGTTAGGGAATTATCGAGAAAGAAAGTAAGAGCTTTTTCAGCAGTCTTTTTTTTTTATTGGAATTTCCGCTGCCTCCAACAATTTTCTAACTTTTCTTGGTTGCTCCAAGTTTCCTGAAACCTTCTTGAGAAAAGTATACAAATCTTTCTTATCAGTTCGATTTGCTGCATAGCATGAAGCCATTAATAGTTTTTGCGGATCGTGCTTCTGTTCAGTACTGATTTTTGCAGATTCCCGCCGCTTTGAGCGATAAGATTTCTCATGAAATTCTAGACTTGGACGACCAAGATGAGAAGATGTTGGATTTTCTCGCTCAGTTTTCATGGTCAATAAAACTGGAAATTCGGAATTCAGCCATTCAGCATTTTTCGTCTTAAACTTATCCATGATCTTTCACGAAGCTTGGTATTTTTCAGAGTGTTTACTTTTGAGAGCTCTCAAAGAGACTTTTAATCTCTCAAAATCTGCACTTTCAATGTTATTGACATTCAATTCCATTTTTGATAAAACGTAGAAAACAGTTGTTTCTACATTATCAGTTTTGAGGAGCTCTTCAAGAACTTCCCTTTAGTGAATTTCGTCATTTTATATGACAAAATGTTGAAATATGGAACACAATATGGGAAAGACAGTGACAAACAGGTAGAAGAGAAAAGAATAATTTGTTAACTTATTCATAAAGTTTATATGTTAAACATGTATATATTTTATACATCAATTATGTTCATTAATATTTTATTAATACCTACGCACGGAACGTGGACGGAAAGCGGATTGCCGAAACAAGTGAGCTCGTACGTCTTCGTTGATGCGGCTAGGAAAACAAATGAAGGTAAGCCAGCAGCAGCGCAGCGCTCTACACGCCATGGCATGGTCGTGCGCGGCTATGTATATATACTATAAGCAGCGAAACAAATGAGAAGTAGCAAAAAGTAGCACACCTATGCACAAGTGCACATCCTAAGGAAGACATTCATATATTCTAGAACTCAATACGAGGGTGGATTGATAAGTTTCCGGCCTGACCAAGAAAAACAACGTTTTTAAGAATTTTTTTTTTTATTTCTCAACATAATCTCCTCCAAGGCTGA
>NC_046660.1:16252165-16259693 GCF_010883055.1 Belonocnema kinseyi
AGCTATCTAAGGATGGTACTATAGAACGCCACCTCAAGGTAGGCCTAGTGGCGCCATCTCTTGGTCAGGCCGGAAACTTATCAATCCACCCTCGTATGTTGTGTTATGTCATGTTATGAGCAATCGGAAGCAGGTGCTCTGCTATATAATCTTGTTCTACATTCACCAATAATATGATTGTATAAAATTGCAATTGACAATTCCACGAACATCAGTAGCACTACCAATTTTAGCAAGATTTTCTATTTTGTGCCTATATCATCGGAACAAAAATTCATCAATCAACGTATAATTGTCTTCAAAAATACTTCAATTCTTCCTCAGTTTAGTAGTCCATTTCATTTTTCCGAATTCAAGAATCGACTTTTGGCCACGAAATCGGGTCTCCTGGCCCACTGGGCAATGCCGAGGTCGAATCAAGCTAAATTAATTTTCTAATGGTTGATTCAATGATCTAATAAATCCGGAGCCCGCAGTCTTCAACCTAAAAGGTATCCGGAAAAATTAATACAAGTTTAAGCCATGAAGAAATGCCGTATATTGTCGAGACTCTTCCTTTAATGGAATCTGCCAGTATCGATTGGTAAGATCAATAGTCGACGTATTACGAACACCAAACAATTCCTGCAATAATTCTCCAATAATTAGAAGAGACTCATAATCCGACTCAATTATATTATTTATATATCGCATATCCAAACAAATCTTAATTTACGGTTTTTCTTCATCGCAATCCGCAATGTATTACAATGGGAACTATTAGATCTTTCTATTATGCCAGCCTTTAATATTTCTTGAATTTCTCCCCGGCTGCATCTTGATGGACTAAAGGGACATGATAAGTTTTCCTATCCACGGGTTGATTACTTTTCAGTTTTATTTTACGTTAATCTGTATCAATATTTTTAATTTTTTCTGAAAAATAGTTTTTAAAAGTTACTCATTTTATCAATAAAAATATCCCGCTCTTAAGGTTCTACGCCCATTATTGTACACGGAATGGATCTAACATGGTTTATGTAATCAATCTCATTAGACTTCACATTCAAATTGTGACAATATAAATAATCTAATTGTTTACGAATTTCGTCGACTTCTGAGAATTATGTATGATCGTTATCAATAATCATAACATCAGATAATTTATTAGCCAAAGTCGTCATAATTGGGGACGCAAGTCAAAGTGCACACCAGAGTTTCCAGTATTTATCATATCCGAAACATAATCATCTTCGATGATACCTTCTATTACCTCGCTTGCGCGGGCTAAATCAAATTCCAACTCTGAACTTTGTTTGAAATTCTAATTGAACAAACAATTGCTCAATACATTATTTTGAAATAAGACTCCAATTGATATATGAGAAATCGCATCATTCTTAGCTTGATCTTTTATTTGTTGTATATCTTCAAAAGTATAGCTTGATACGATTTTTGTAGGATACATGTTATTTTAAGACAAAATTTTAATCTTATTAGCACGAAATTCAAGAGGATCACACGAAAAAATATTTTCAGTTTGAATAATAGCTGGGGTAATTTCAAAGCTATTATTGGAAATTTTGTTTATGATTACGTTGTAGGGCAAATAATCGCTTAATTGTAGCAAATAATTCTGATCTACATTATGAACCGGATCAATATACCAAGGTGTATTAAATTAAATAATATATACGTATGTGATATTATATATATACAAAAGTGACCTATCTCTCATACAAAAGCCGACCGAATGTAACTGTTGACTTAGGGACGTCATACTTATTTATCGTAACACTAGAATCATCGTAATTTGAAATTGCCTTGGTTTTTAATCACCAGTCATTTTAAAAAAAAAATGTTATAACTGGTCTATCGAGGTACCCCCAAAAGAAAACGTTCAAAACTAAATCACCTGCATGAATTTTCCATTTTGTTTTTTTTAATATCTTTGACCTGATTAAAAAATTAAGTTTGTATTGAAACTTGGCTAGAATCAAATCGTTTCGATGAGTTCAAATGAATTTTTTTTTTGCTTGAAACCAAATTATTGTTCGCCCTTTAAGAGAATTATTCAAAATTAGTATTTTACTACTTTTTGGAATTCTTTTAAGACAATGTGACAAGTGAGTTGCCTGAACAGATTCCTACCTTACCCTCACTTTTTTTTATATCCCAACTTATTTTCACACGAAGCGCACATCGAGTTGAAAATTTAGTATAATAAATAAGACTCACTAAGAAAGGTGGGGCTGGTCCTAAATTTTAATATTCATAAAAAAAGCAAAAAAAAACGATTTACGACAAAAATCTTTTTTCATAATTATACAAATTCAAGATCAGATCCTCCACTCTAAGTGCTTCTTGTTTAGTATTCCAAATTTCCAATTCGATGTCGCGTATATTGTGATAGTAAGTTGATTAATAGAAAAAAGTAGCGGTAAGGTGGTGGTAATGAATTGATTAGACAGTCGGTATTCCTCTTTCCCGGTGCTTGCTCCTGTAACTGAGCCATTTCGTCACGTTAAGCTTCGTTTTGTGTTTGAAAACGAGCGAGCTGCTGACGCAATTTCTTGATGTCATGAGTAACATTAGTTTCAATACTTATTTCGCTAGTCAGATTATTCCTTAAGGATAATATTTTAAACATATTTTGATCACAAAATTTACGTGTTGGAATATGTAAAGGCTCACCGAAAAGCAATTTCTATGACCTTGTAGTAATAGGTGTTCTTTCCAAACTTGACATGAAAAAATAATATTATTTGAAATAATGTAACTACGTGCAGCTCGGTCATGTCCCTGTTCAGACGCTAAAATATGATAATTTTTTTCATCAGTCAAAAATATTGTTTAGATGAATTAGGAGAGTTTAATAACCTGTTAAGAGAATTTGAGACACAATAGGTCAAAGGTAAATAGGTCAAAAGAAAAATCATATTTTCCTAGATATTTAAAAAGACGTAATAAAATGAACAGGCTATTTATAACATGCTAAAACTCATTTATAAAAAAATATGGTAAACATTCCAAATACATTTTTAACACATACGCAAATTACAGTAATCGACAGTGTTGAATATAACAAAACATAAGATAAAATCCCAATAATAATGTAAGTAGAAAGTCATCAAAAATTATGAACGTGAAAGTTAATTTCAAGTTTGTGTTCGACATGAAATACTTTAATGATAACTATAAGGAACGACGCCTGTACTAAAACTCGCATTGCGGGACAAATGGATTTTTGTCTTGTCTATTGAGACTTCCGATATTCGCTTACATTTGCTTCTAATTGATTCATATGTTATTTAATTCGCTCGAACCACGTTATCGTACGCGATGACGAATAGAGTCTGCGGGTCGCGATGATCGGTTCTCGCGCATCTCACTATTGATGTTTTTCAGGAATGCGAATTAGGTGTTGGCATAACCCAGAGTCGATTGTTTTAATCAGACACTTTTAGATACTGACCATATGCCTCTTATTCCACCAAGTTTTAAGTTTTCAGGGTTATATATAATTTGTAAATTTTAGGATGTAACAGTCCTCCCACCTTAGAATTATAATCGTCCTCAATGATTTTAATTTATTTCACATTAATAAAATTTGACTTAATTCTACAATTTAGTATTTACTTGATTCTAAGACAGCAGGCCAGTTCACAAGGTTAAATGCTTCTCTTGCAGACTCCACCATTATGTATAAGCCTTATTTTATAGCACATATTTTCAGCGTGTAGGCTATTCGTCCATTCCACTGTTTTTGCTTGCCTTCTCTGGTAAACCTGTTGATTTGGCAAAAACACAACGTACAAAAACCTTAGAATGGCCTGGGTGTGGCGACCCTTGTTGGTGGTCGTGGTCGGGTGGCATTTTTTCGAGGCGGTGGCCATCATGATCATGGGCGTCGCTATATTTCTTGCATAGTCTGCTTGAGATAAGAAACCAAGACCCACTCACGATATCGAATAGATCATGTTCGTCAGACGAGCGACCATGAGGATTGATGAAGTTGACTCATGCACTGTGGCTTTGTTCTTCTCCTCCTCCTCTTTTCACCATTTTGTCAGAAGACGGCTGTCTCGCTGATTGTGTTCTCTAGTCAGTTAGGTTATTAGTTATTGGTATCAATTATAGTAATTCTGATGTCACTTATTTTTTTCTTTAGCTCATCTAATGAATTCTCTCAGTTCAGCATATAAAGCTTCTAGGTTAAATTCCTCACTTACGCCTTTTCTTATCAAAACACATAAGTTAGAATGTTCGTTTCCTTATGTTTTACCGATATATGGTAATTGAACTTTTTTTCATCTTCGCGGATTCGTTATTTAAAGTATCTATTAGCAGTTTTATACTTGTAACGTGGTTGTTTAACAATAATAATTTGCTTTTAAGGATTCTAAAGTGTTTATGTAATCTTTATCCAGATTATGCAATGTGTCAGTGATAATAGTTTGGTAGGGTAACATTTGAAAATGGTAAGAATTCTGGGGGGAGAAGTTAGTTGATTCGTAGAAATTTAGAGTCGGCAGGCCTTCTTCGATCAGAATAGGATTAAATTGGAGCCATAATATAATATGAAGTAGTTGCCACTTTCTACTTCTTGTAGGCGTTCCTTCTGTTATCTAGGTGTAGCCTTATTATGCAAAGATTAATCTTCAAGTAAGGGGCGGCCATATTGAAATGATGTATTCGTCATGTACAGCTTTCCTTTGCATGGAATTGGAGGTATGTCTTTTCCTGATGGAAACAGCCTTGAGTAGTCCAATTATTAGGGTGACACAGCACTCTACTATGCTTGTAATTATTTGTCTCTGCACGTCTAGTGAAGAACTGTGACTGGAAAAGTTTAAGAAATTTATTTTCCGTCCTCCCTCCTTAATTTGTTTGTTCTCCCTAATGAAAACGTAGCGATTCTTATCTTCGTCATTTTGTTGTTATCAATCAAAACACAAGTGCACACTTGGTAGTTTAGAGAGCTGATAGAGGTATTGCATTTTCTGATTTTCTTGAGGAGTTTACAACTGATTGCATATATAGGGATTATGAAAATAGGGAAAATTCATCAATCTTGCTTGATCACATATATATCTTTTAGCACATTCCAGAACCTCAATAAAAGCATTTATTATTGCTGTATAATTTCTTTGATGCTTCCTTTAATTCAGTATAAGAGTCTTTACGTTTGTTTACTACTCTGACTCCTATGTACGTGTTCTATCGTATGTTGAAAGTTATTACAAATGATCATATAAAGGTTAAAGTGAATATTTTGATTATTGGTGATTATAATCTATTTCCTTTAATTAAAATTGTGGTTTGCTTTGATAAAAATTCAAAACTTTAAGCTAGAGTACTTGTCAGTGCCATTTGAGTTGAGTTTTTTTCTTACTGCATGGTTTTGTGCTTAAAATAAAAATTCCTGTAAGTAATTTTTATTCCACATACTAAATAACATGGGCCAATTTAATGCGTTTACTGTTAGAACATCTGTATTCTATTTAAGACACGTTTACATGATTTCTTTTGCATCTGAAATTTATTCGACAAATTCCTACGAGAAAAGTCCTATTCTTGACACATCAAATCTTATTGACTTTGATGTTTTTGAATTTAATTACTTTTTTAACAGTTTCTGCTTGTGTGCCATTGTTGAGTATCAGGAAACTATTTTTGCAAAATAGTATTCTGTACTTAATCCAGAAACACGTCTTTCATAAATTCAAAGAATCAAAATTTTAGAAATCTTTCAAGTGTGAGTTTTTATTCCAACGAATGTTTTTAATATTAACAGTATAAAATTAATAATATTTTAGATTGTTTCTTGGTCTGTATTTTAAAAGTGTAATAATCTAAATAGAATGGTTCAAAATTACCTACTCGATTTTGTATTATTTTTAGAATAAGGAGACAACTTTTCGGGTGGAAATCTAAGTCGGGGGCTTGCCAGTCTACGGCGGGAGAGCTCAGCTTTAAGTCGGAAGCTGGCCCGAGTTACTGGTCGGAATCCGACGAGCATTGTCACGCTGCGCTGGCCAGCATCCGGCCATGGAGCATGGCCGGGAGCTGTCCGGGAACTGGATAAGGGGCTGGCCGGGGATTTCCATCGTGGCCCGGACAAGATTAATTACTGCTTTACTAGATTTAAATAATTCGTGTTTCAATTGTATGAAGAGCATCTGCCACTGAGTTAGGGGATCAATTTGATTCTTTTTTACTGCAGAATTGGAGCATATTAATATATAAAATTCCACACGCCCAGCACACAGGCAAAATTAACTATTTTCACGTAGTCTTTAAGAGACAAAAAAGATTTAAAAAATAAATATTAAATGATTGCGATTATTTTTACTCTAAATAATAATAGTCCTGTTTAGAGTAAATACATATATTATATTTTTAAACATTATATTAGAAATAAAATTTCTAACGCTGCTGGGTATCGAACTTATATATATCTATACCTAAATCTAACGCCTAGCAGTCGGGAGTGCTAACCACTGCGCTAAACCGAAAAGTTGAAACTCGTTGAAAAAGCCATCCTCATAAGATGCAGTTCAGAAAAGTTAAAGTACCAACTTTTGAGTACTCTTTTTCTAATTATTTATTATTATGCGGCTTTATGTAAATATAAAATACACAAACTTTTAACAAGAATACCGGTAAAATACTTTTTAAATAAATAATTTAAATCGATTACAATTTTTCTTTGCGTGATATTTTGTTTTTTCCCTTTTTAGATTAGTTTACAACTTTTTAGAATGACAGGAAATGTAATTTTTTATGAACATTTGCAATTTTTCATACAAATGGAACTTAGAATTGAAAAGTTTGAACTCATGAAACCTTAAAATTTGTAGGGTGAAAAAGATATTTACTCAATATATTTTTACGCTTGGAACATCCATGCGGGTATACGCATCCATTTTTTAATGAAATCAGAGAAAGCAATTAAGTTATAAACAAAGTTCAACAATTTTATTAATGCCATTCCGCGCCCAGCCAGCTACCAGCGAGCCCCCAACCAGCGCACGGCTAGGCTCTTAAAAAAAACATATCCCGGCCAGTCCCTGACCAGAAACCTTGTTGTATCAGGGCTAACCCGGGCTATATCCACACGGGTGTCTAATCCAAAAGGATTTTCAATCAAGATATTATACATGTGACTTGCGCCGATGAAAGGGGGCTTACTCTGAAAAGTGAGATTTTTCTGGACAAGCGGTTGAAGTCGACCCGATAGCCTGGACTTTTAGGGGAGAAGAAAGGCCCACAAAATCTTCCATCTCCACTTACCACTACATTCTCACAGAAGGAGATAGGTCGTAGACACGGCTTACGGAGGGGGTATAGATGAGACGCGTAGATGTTATGATGAGTGGTGGGAGATGTTTCACGGAATCTCGAGCTCTCAAGCCAAAGCCCTATTACTCAGATACCTAACAACTCAGTTATTAGCGATCATAACGCTCCGATATTTTTTCCGACGATTTAATTAAAAAGAGCAGCTCAAATACTATAGAAATGTATAAAAACCTTGATTTCGATT
>NC_046660.1:16259793-16281508 GCF_010883055.1 Belonocnema kinseyi
TTGTAATGTCGAAGGTGTTCGACATGTGCTACGCATTTCACTGTTTGCGGAGGCAACTTTTCGTTCATAGAGTTATCTAGTGTGTTTGGTTTTAAATTTTGGATTTATTTACATGGTTTTTTAAACTTTGCCCAATAACTTACTGTCTAAATGACTAATGAATGTTTTTGCTTAAGGTAATTCCTCATCCTTTTGTTGTATTGAAACTTTTGCGTTTGAGGGAGATTCTATTTGTTCTGAAACACTTGCATTTTTATTTTCTTTGCTAGTTCTTTCGTATAATACTTCTAGAATTTTAAATATATCTGGCTCATTTTTATTCATTTTTATGATTGAATTTAATTTGTGATCGAATTCTGGTTCACTATCTAGTCTAAATTCATCGTTATCTTTTACATTAGATTTTCGTTTTGATCCCGTTCATTGATTATTAGTTATCTGATCCTGCGCAAATATGGACTCCTTATCGACACCATGGATTTTTCTATGGGTTGTTTTATTGTGCCTATAGTGGAAATTTCAGTTTGAGCCGATTCCGACATGCCTCTAGATTCGTCTTCGGTTATTTATAATTCTTTGTCTAGCGAACTTAGTTTTATTATGTTAATGCCGGCACCGTTATCAATAAAAAATGACGCTTTTGCTTTTAGGAAATTGGAGGACGAAAACTCTACTACTGAGGATTCTCTACTGAGTTTAGTATGGTCGACCTTTTTTTGCTTCATTAATTTTGGCACACTCTTCTGACGCTCTTTCTTTGCCCCGTCTCTGCGTCTCTATGGCGAGCGGAATTGTAGCTTAAAGTCTCATTGTTGATTGGATTAGGAGATTCATGATAATAATTTGTTGAGTTATGAAGATTTAACTGTTGTCTCGCTTCGTATTCGAGCGAGAATTTTAAAGCACTTTCTAAACTGGAAGGGTTGCGTGGATCCACTAAACCCGAAATACTATCCGGCAATCGACGTTTTGAAGCCTTAAGAGCAAAACGTTGCTTTAAATGTTTGATTAATTCCTTAATTGTTACAAAACTCTTTCCGTGAATACTATCTCTAGCCACACCTTTTAATCCGGCTAGACTCGCTTTAAGATATTCTGTTTCACAATTTGCTGGTACTGCAGATTCCCCATTGACAATGTCCTGAATAAAATCGCTACCAGGCATGTTTTTTGCGTCGCAAGTAGGGATGTTTATAACCCCTTGCTGTATGCCAAAACACTCTTCCATGGAAGGCTTCATGGCTTCACTAAGAGTACGACTAATATCGCCAGTGAATTGAGATTGAGTGCTGGATTCTCGTTATCAGGCATTTTTGAGATATGTTTTGTTAAGATACAAGAAAAATCTTTTATTCCTTAAAAAAACTCAGGAAGTGATAAATGTAATTGTTTTAAAAATGATTATCCTACTATACCAAAATTTTCAGCTGGAATTTCCGAGGCTATGACTATTCGTCATACAATTTTTAACCTGGCCATATACAAGGAATCAATATTCGGTTTAGGAACTTTCCTTTCGATTCAGACATGAAATGACGTTTGTTTTTATCAGATGAAATAGTGTTCGTCACAAAGTCAGTAAATTGTCCGAACGCATATGTTCGTAGATCACTAGCCAGGAGTTGCCTCTGTTGTCCAGTGGAAAAGGGCGGTAAAGGTTAGACAATTGAACTTCTGTAATAACTGAATAAAAGAGTCGGTGTTTTAATAAAATGGTCTACCACAGATAGCTCGTGCTATCACTAAATGGATAAATTATGATATCAAAATCGTATGAATTAGATTTTGTTTTAAACTTTGGGTCAATTAATTCTTTAAGCAGGTAATTTGTTTCCTATGTTTTCTTTTTTTTTACTGACAAGACGATGGTTATGTTTCAACAAAACGTTTAAAACATTCATCACTATGCTAGCGAAGGGTCTGACTATATTCGGTTTGATTACTGACTGACTGGTGCGTTCAGAGCGCAGTAGAAAAAGCGCTAAAGGTTGGACCGTGGCAAACTAATGCATGAAATGACCACGAAATATGTGAGTACACTGTCTGATCGTAAACACGTGCTATCACTTAAAGATCGACTGTCTTCGTTGAGTAAAAAGAGGCAGTAAAGGTTAGAGACGTTTAATATTGAATAGAATGATATTAAATGTGTTTATTCATTGAATTTGCAATTTTAACTTTCTTTTTTCGTTAAAATTGAATGAATTTAAAAATAATAATTCCATTGTAGGATTCCGATTCACGAGGGATCAATTCGTGAAAAAAAGATTTCTACAATGAATTTGAACTTGTTTCTGAACTTTTCGAAGTCTGAACAATAAAAGGATGATTAAAATGTGTATATTTGTGTAATTTTCATTTTTATGAAAACACTTAATTCAAACGAAAGTGCAAATCTTATTTTTGTAAGACATAGTTGTATTTTGTTTACACACAATTTTCGTGTACGATAATAGCAGTTTGAAAATCACAAAAGTAGCAAATTTCATGAAAGTTATCAGTAAAAAAAATAGTTTTGAAAATAGAAAATAAGTATTTGTTATTCTAATTTAAACTAAATAAGATTTAGGCAACAGATTTTTTAAATTTAGCTAAAAAATGTTAATCTAGCCGAATTCAAAAAATTAATTTTCCTTAATGAAAAACAAATCCTTTTATTAGGCAGGTATTTTTAAAATAATTTTCAATTTTATATTCTCACTTGCTATCTGAAATAGTTAATATCTTGTTTTATATTTTTATGTTATCAATTGGCAATGCAATGCTTCCTGCTTATTGTAGCGCGAATATAATGTTGCTATTTTAAATAATTAAGTATAGATTTCGGTTTTTTAATATAAAATTAACTAAATTAAGTTCTTCAGTCAATAAATTCATTGATCATACAAAATTTCATTTCAACATATCATTAATTGTAGAAAATTTAACGCGGACATTATTAGTATGTATATTTATAAAAAGTTAAACTTAATAGTATGTAAATATTAAAAAATAAATATATCACACCATGAAACAAAGTTATAAGCTTTAAGAAGTGCTTTGAAATACAATAATTACATTTTCTTGATAATTTAAAATAATTTAATGCGTTTTTGAAGCAAAATATTTAAGAAAAAAGAATTCAATAACATTTTTAAAAAGTTTATTAAAAATGCATTTCATTTTATAAAGGAAAAATTAAAAAATTGAATATTAAAAATTTTTTTAATGAAATAATTGAGAATGCAAGGAGTAAGCAAATAAATATTTTTCAGCCGACAACCGTGAGATCGCTTTGAAACTGCAAGTTCTTACACTGAACGTTTCTTTACAGAATTATTGTTTCCTCTGATTTCGAAGTCTTTTATATTTAAAAGAAAATTAAGGTGTCGAACACTTTTTTAAATATGTAATATTTAAACTAGCAATCAATTTTTATACACATTTAAAATTATTGTTTAGGAATTGTTATTTTTAATCAAAAGCTTAGTTGAAAAGTATTATAAAAAAATTAAATAAATCGATATCTGCGCACTTTATAAAGGTTTTTAAAAATCAGATAATATTTATTTATCACTAAGGTCATTAAACGGTTTATCAACTCAAAAGTTCTTTATTTTTTATACGCTTTAGATAGTTCTTAAGCGGATTAAATTTTTTAAGAAAAAACTATTAAGCCCTTTGTAAAAGAAGTGACGTTCAATTATCTTTTGCAAAATTTAAATTTTCGTTTTAGAAAAGCAATTTCATATTCAAATCTTTGCAAAAAAAAGTTATGATAAAAGAATTCGATGAATTGAAAACTGTGCGGTTTATGAAAATTTTCGTATAGCAGGAAATTATTTTTTGTTATTGCTGTTATTATAGCATTTTTGTACTTGCAACTTTTCTTTATTATTTATTACCTTTAGGAAGTTTTTAAGCATTTTAAATAATAAAAAATAAAAAGTATTAAATGCCTCGTTAAATAAGTGAAACTTACTTTGCTTTTTCACTTATTTTAAATCATTGTTTAAGAAATGTTATTTTACATTGAAAATTGAGTAAGGGAGTATTATATACAATAAAAGAGTTGGATAAATTGAAAACTGCGCATTCTATTGGGGATTTTTGTTCGTTCTTTATTACTTTCAGATATTTTATAAAATATTCAAATATATTAAGAAAAAAAATATCGAGCCTTTTTTGAAATAAGTAAAATTCAATTCTAAAATTTTTGTGAGAAAAAATGATATATTTAAGTTGAATTCAACAATTTTTATTTTGAAGTTGGTTAAGGCTCACCATATGACTTGGTATAACCGTTCCTTGAAATTCTTACCCAAGACTTTGTCACCGAGATCTATGTGATTTGATAGCGAAGTGGGTAGATCGCGCGGTTAGGACACACTAGCTTAGGTAGTTTAGGTAGGGTTCAATCCTCGGCGAGTGCAATTTTTCAAAGCGTCTAGGCATACGAATATATGTGTAAGTAACAGTGTGCGCGAATTATGTATTTTAATAATTTAAAAAATGAAGACTATATAACAATAATTTTAAATACAATATTTTTTTGTTGAGAAATAGTGTTCAGTTGAGGTACTAGTCTATTGCTCCTCTCGGATTAAGAAAATGTACGCTTGTTCCAAGCATACGGTAGCAGTTATTTATTTATTTGGAACACACTCACACTTGAATGAAATAATATTCACTTGATTCCAGAACAATTTTTTGTAGTGCATTAATATCTTGAGTTCTATCTTCTGACTTCGCGATGTACAGTTTAAAGTTTTTTTAAACGTCCCCGTTTTAAGACCCCCTTAATCAGAAAACAGGTTTTCACGAATGTCTCTGTCTGTGTGTATGTATGTCCGTCTGTCTGTATGTATTTATGCCTGTCTGTCTGTCAGCACGATAACTTTTGAAAAAATCATTCTGTTAGATTGGCTTCTGGTACACTCTTTTAGTGTCATAAACTGAAGGTGAAGTTTGTTAGTTAACCATTTTTGATAAAAATTCATAAAGTGAGCGCATTTTGAATATTTTTAGGCCATTTTTTCCAAAATTCAAGAAATCTCTGTAGGGTTATTTATAGTATTTAAAAAGTCGAACAATTTATTCTATTGATTTTTTCATAAAATAAAAAATTATTCGACTTATAGCTCTTACAATAAAAAAATATTTTTTTTAAATGCGTATTTTTTAACGGGACAATAAAACTTCGTCTGTTTTAATATCAATGCAAGTTACGAATTATAATAATATACATTCATGGGAATGATATGAAATTTCAGGGATAAACTCGAGTGCGAAGAACAAGATACGTGATGAGTATGTGTTCGTTAAAACACAAGGACCTTTAATGGAAGAGAATTCACAATCCCTTAATACTGTTATTGATGCTTTCACCTTTAGTTTAGCCCGAGGTCAATACATTATTGATGTATTATATAGATAAAATGTTTAAGCACCATTAGAAAAATTAGTAATGTATTCACACTTTATAATTCGACAGCAACATTTTCTTAATTTTAAGTTAGAAGTCACGTGCAATCTTTACTTGAAAACTTGATGCCTCCTTACTTTAAGAGAGCTTTTTATTTTAGGCAGTTTTATAAACAGTACTACGTTATCTGTCGTCCATTTTATGAACTTTTTCAATAGCCGGGTCCAAGCACGAGCCATTGCAAAATTCAACCTAGGCCCAGGCTAGTGGCCCCCAGCCTGGCCCACATCTGAAACCGGAAAGAAACTTGGTGATTTCTGTGCTGGAGACAATTCTAGATCAATTATATTTATCAAGCAATTAGTTTTCCAACATTGACTTAGAAAATATCTTAACTATTCGAATTACTAATTTTCTATTGGTCCTTAGTAGCTTACTTCTTGATAATTAAATCTATAACTAAAGTTAATACAATAATAACTAAAATTTTACCAATGTTATTCAGAGATCAAAAAAGCTTCAATGCTAAAATATATTTCTTTAGACACTCAAGCTGATTTTCATTCCCCTTGTGTCTGATTAGTGAAACGATAATGATAATGAAATAAAGTTCACTCAATGTTAGTTGAAGCTCGCTCAGGTAATTTCCATGTCAGAAAATGTGAGGACAGTAACAAGTTTCATTTTATATAAAATATTTATGAAAAATGTGAAACAAATTAATTCTGTTCATGGAGCGTTTTAGTTTATAAGAAGTTTTAGAAAAAATTAAGTGGGCTAATGATATATGAAAAATGTTAATAATGAAAGTATATTTTTTAAAAGTGTTATGGAATATTATGACGCTTTCTAACTTTGATGATCTTTTATTAACAAAAGATATTTCGAAGTGTTTTTATTCGAACAATATTAACTTTTTAAAACAATTAACAGAGCGAATTTATAACTTAATCGAAAGATTTCTTTTTGCAATCAAGAGATCTGGCCTCGATATTGTAAATGTGGAATGTATGTTAAAAATTTTCCGTATTAATAGAGCGAGCCACTGAAGACAGTGTCAATGAAATTCTGTTTAAGTATCTCGCAAATCCAGTAGAATTCTCTTTGATTCAGTAGAAATTTAACTATTTTTTTTAAAATACTTTTTTTTTGCGCAAAGTTTTTTTATTTAATATTTCTGTAAATTAACTTTTTAGATAAAAAGGTAACTTTTCCATTTTCAGTTTAAAATTGATCTTTTTTTAGTTGAAAATGTGTCTCTTCAGGTGAAAATAAACTATTTTGTCGAACATTGATCTTCTTTAATGTATATGTGTCGTTTTGGTTGAGAATTTAGCTTTTAGTGGAATTTTTATTATTACCTTTTTTTGCACCAACAATGTATATTGTTATTTTTTCTAGAACGGATATAAATTGGGCATGAAGCTTTTATTTGATCTATCTCGTTAAATCTTTTGACTTGTCATTAGTGATTAACATCTGTTCGAAGAAGAGGAAAAAATTATTGTTTTTACTTCTTGACCTGGTTTTTCTTAAGAATTCAATGTAATTGTTTATTTTCGTTTTTAGATCTGAATACGACAGAATACGATACAAAAATTGTTTTTTGAAATTCGCTTCAAATTTGCTCGTAATTGCATAAATAATAATGTTCAAGGAAACTGCATACACGTGCATACTTCCATACCTTAATCTAAATTAAAAGAAAGAGAGATTAAATAATTTTTAAGACTTTGCCTTTTATTTACTAAAGCTTTACAAATTTGAATGTTGATTATTATTTCAGAAAAAGAATTTGGACACAAATTAATAAATGAAACTTTAAAGAATTTTTACATTGATTCATCACAAAAAATGTTAAAAAGTTGTGTAGGAATACGTATGTAATTTAATATTGTCAACAAAAGTATTCATCTAATAATCAAATGATGACCTCAGAACATTAAAAGAATTAAACAATTTTTTAATTAAAGTATTCAAATAATTTTTATTTTATATTTTGTTGAAAATTTAAATCATAAATAACCTTTTGACCTTATTTAAAAAATAAATAAATAATAAACATCATTATAAGAATAATAACAATTTTTAATTCTAAAACCTCAATGCAAATAATCAATTCATGTTACTGAAACATAAAAATAATTTTAACACTATACTTTGCTGACAATTTAAAGTATTAAGAATATTTTAAATTAATTCCATTAAAACTTGAAACATATTCACATACAATTTTGAAGATTGAATACAGATACTTATTACAAAACATCGAAAACATGGAAATATTATGAAATCGGAGTATGTGTATTTGAAATATAAATAAACTTTTATCATAAAAATCATGTCTGAAATTAAACTGCCTAACCTTAAAGTAAATAATAAATTTATGTTACTCAGTGAAACAATAATTAAAATTAGACTTATAAATAATAATATTCTGAACTAGATTAATTAGCTAATAATAATTAATATTATTTTCTAATCTGCACATTTCTTTCTGAGACTTAAATGTATTAATCAACTAATAATAAATTAATCAATTTTTAAGATGAAGAAGAATTAGAGAATTATTTTCTTAAAAAAATATAAATAATATTAATTTTACATTTTAATTTAAATAATAAGTTTTTTTGACAAATTGCACGAAAAAAATTCTTTTTCATCAAAAGAAAAAAAAAGTTTTCAATCAAATGGCTAATTTCTCAACCAGAGAAATATATTTTTAGTCAAAATGATGAATCTTCCATTAAAAACAATTTAATTTTCAACAAGCGACCTTAGTTTTCCAACAAGTCAATTTATTACTAACTTAAAGCATGAATTTTGAGCGAATATGATAAATTTTTTGTCTGGAATATTTGAAGGTTTAACTAAAAACGATAATTATTAAATAAGGAGATTAACTATTAAAGAAAAACCTTATTTTCTCCCAAAAAGTCGATTTTTTAACAACCTATATAAATTGTCAACGAAATAAATGAATTTCTAATTTAAAATCTAAATGTACGTCCATATTGTTGAATTTTGAACTGGTTAAATTTTTACCCGCAAGTACTTCAATTTCCAAGATAAAGAACGTAAATGTCTAACGAAAAATAAAAAATAATGTATATTATAATTTATAAATATTTCATATTCAAAATAAAAATTCTAATCTATAAACTATTGAAGCACTCTCTTTTGTTAAACTTTGTTAGAACATTTTTAACTGTTACAAATTTTTACTTGAAACAGGTTTTTTATACTGCTTTATCCTAAATTCTAGTTATAATTCTTTAAAAAAATTCTCCTGCCCAAGTTAAATTTTATTTTTTTACCGAAAATTCATATCCTAAAATAAAAACGATAATTATTTCCACTAATATGCCCTGCAATTGTGAATAAAAAAAATCGGTTTTCTAAATTTGCTAATATTAAATTACATGCTTTCATCAATTTTGTTGGATTCTTAATTACGGCTTCTCTGATTGTTACTAAAAACTATGTTCTTCCTTTTATATTGATAGAAAGTATCAAGTTTCGAATGAAGCTTAGTATTTCCGCTATACATGACAATGCAAAAACAGGCCTACCTGATCGGAGCGCCATCTTTTGGCTTTATTTGAACTACTTATAAATGTTCGCTTAGAGATCCTCCAGGGAGAGTTGATACACGTGGTACTCCAAATCAGATTATTGCTGCTCTACCGGTACTAGTTAAACTTTTATGAATTTTGATTGGAATGATTTGGCGCTATTTTCAAATCACTATTTTATTTTTAAACGGATGTAATACGGAATAGAGACAGCACTTAAACAAGAATATTGTAAATGATTGTGAAGGTTATTTATGATGGTCAGGGGAAAACAATATTCACTTTGAAACACATATAAATAAAAAATTTTATAAACAAAACAATTAATAAAAAATAAAACTGTTTAAATTTTTCATACCCCAGGAAAATATCAAAGTTCCGGTTCAGCGGCGACTATTTTAGGGGGAAACGTCTCTCAACTCTCCCTAGAGGATTTCTATCTTCGCTGAAATACATTAGTCTCTGGACCTATACCCGCTAGAACTAGAACCAGGACCTGATGCAAACTTCACTTTTATTTTTTTTACTTGTAATTTTTTGGGTTGAACAGTTGGTCGTAACGTTCCCACAGTAGGAGCCAGAGGAGGGCGAGGATGCAACTCTTCCACAGAGGGAGTTGTTCGAAAATGTGACGCTTCCACCGGAGGAGCTTTTCGAGCGCTAGGAATTAACTTTCCCACAAAACGATTTTTTCGAAGATCTGTGAAATAAATGCGGGCGATTGCTCCCCGCATGGGATTTTCTGGATCTTCTGGCAAAAGATCTGCAACTAAATCATCGTCATTTGGTCTTGTTATAGTACAGTAGTACGTTATTTTTTTATCATCATGAAGCCTATGGTCCCAATATCCCTCCCTTTTCCAGAGTTTTGCAGTATACATTTGGTGATTATCAAGCAAAACAACAGCTTCTGCATCTGGAGCGATGATAAGTATAGGATGATTAGGTGGTAAAGGTTTGAAACTTCCGTCAAGAAAACAGTTAGGCGCTTCAGCGCCATCTATCTTTTTTTGTATGGCCACATTGTTTCCTCCAGGAATATCATAAGGATGGGGCGTTCCTTTTCCAGGAATATTTTCGTATTGATTATGCATTGCACCGATCACTGCAAAATAATATTTATGAATGTTTTGTACATTGGAAAAATAACTGTTAGTAAGTAAACAAGCATTTGGTCAGAGGGATTTTTGGTTGCATATTCCGTTACGAAAACTGTTACCAAAATTTACAATCATGGAGTTGGTCTATTATGTTGTGATAAAGGCCGTGGCTACCCGCATCGAAATTTCGGTACAAATAGCCGCCTTTTTTTAGTGCTGAAAAAGGGGCTACTTGCACCGATACGTCAGAACGACGGGCCAGATTTTTGTGGCGTCACCCCCAAATTTGTAAAAAGATTTGAGTACACGTAGACACTTCATATTTTAAAAATGTAGAGGGAAAGTGACAATTCGTGTCATTTACGGGCTAATTGGAAGCCGTGGAATCCATGAGATTCCCATAATTTTCCAAATTCATTGAAGTCCACGAACGTCACAAGTTCCATGAAAAATTCAGGCTGGGAAAAATGTTGGTTGATCAAACAGAAGCTTGTTTGTACCTACCACATTTTTTGATTGCCTTAGAAGCAGCAAAATCGTTTTGTTGAGCCAACAAAATTAATTGGTTGGAACATATGATTAAACTAATTAAAAAGTTTGGTGGACACAACAAAACTTTTATCCAGATTTAACAAACTTACTTGATTAAATTTACCAAATATTTGTTTGCTCAACAGAATGATTTTTAGACTTGACAAAAATATTGTTCATTTTACCAAATAATTTTGTTAGATCAATACCACTTTTTCAAGAAGCAATAATTTTTTACAGAAAAAACGTATTTTGAAAATAAAACAGTAAATATTTTCTGTATGAGAAAAAAAAGTGAAGCATAAAATGTATTGATTTAATCAAATGTATTAAATTTTGTAGAATACTTATTTAATAAATCGCAATTAATTTTTTGGAATATTGGGTGATGTATTTTCAATCGAATCTGAAATATTAAAAAAGTGATAAACTTAAATGGGCTGGGACAAATGAATCATTAGTAACTGCAACTATTCTTTTAGTCGCAACCAAATGTTGATAAGTATAACAAAAATTGCTCAAAACATTATTTTCTTGCTGGAATATTTTTCTCCTAATTGTAGAATATTTTAAGAAAGATTAAAAAATGCAAAAGAATTTGAAAGAGTTTAAAAGCATTTTCGGATAATTTAAAAAAAAAAACTGAAATGATTGGGGGGAATTAAAAAAACTTCAATAAATTTAAATAAGTCAACAAAATAAAAACGTTTTCAATTAATACAGTCAAGCAGTGAGTATTAATTATTACATCTTTTTAACTAGATCATCTCGTTAATATTTTTTTATTCCTATATGTTACAAGATTTAAATCCTATAAGGTGTCACTGATTACAAGGTTACACTGAACACACATTTTGATTGAAAAACTTATTGAAAAACAAATTATTACTGATAATAAATTTTATATTGAATAAAGTAGTGAAAAAGTTTAATTTGATATTGAATATTAATGCAATGTGTAAATGTAAGTTTGTTATCCCCATAAGTTACAAGATTCAGCAAGGTGTCAGTAAATGCAAATATTGATTGAGAAATTATTTTAATAAGAATTAACAGGGTGGCCACCGAACCGGGAGAACCGGGAGAAAGCCGGGAGAAACGTGCACCGGGAGTTAGTTAAAGTTGTAAGAATCTGTAATTTTATATTTATAGGGCTCTCCCTAATGATCATAATTTATATTCCTAAATATAAATATAAGATTAAAATAATATAAAATGTTATACTATTGAAAAACTTAAAGTATAAATATGTTGTGTTCAGCTTGTAAATAGTAGCTAACTAAACTTGTTTTGATAATTTCATGTTCTTTTAAAAAACATATAATAAAATCTTTACATTTTACTTTATGTGCACTTTTCGCAACAGCAGTATATATATTTCTTAAACCGGAAGAAATCACGAATTTCTACCGGGAGAACCGGGAGAAAAAATAAAAAAATAGTGACCACCCTGATTACAAATATTACATCTTATATTGATAAGCATTATATAGAAGTCAAATTTAATATTGTTATTAATTTAATTCTTAATCTCCATACTTTTAATTCAATATGTTACGAGATTTTATTCGGGAAAGGTTTCACAAAATGCAAATTTTAATTTAAAAACTTACTTTCATGCAAATCATTATTAATAGTAAATTCAAGATTAAATTTGATTGTAAGAAAGGTAACTTGAGGATTAATATTATTCTACTGTGTAATTGTAATTTTTTTATTTCGATGTATTTAAGATTTAAATCCGAAAAGGTTACACTGAATGCAAATTTTGATTTAAAAAATGTATTTGAATGCAAATTTTGAGTAGTATATTTTATATTTAAAATATAATTATACAAAAGTCTAATTTAATATTATTCTTAATATAATGTTTAATCTTCATTTTTTTATTATTACATGTTATAAGGTTTGAATCTGGCAAGGTTTCACTAAATAAAAATTTTGATTAAAAGACTCATTTCAATACAGATCATTATTAATAATAAATTTTATATTGAATAGAATTTTTGAGAAGTTAAATTTTATATTTAATATTACTTTTATGTATAATTGTAATTTTATCATTTCAATTAGTTACAAAATCCGGAAATGTATCAGTAAATGCAAATAGAGATTAAAAATTATTTGAATGTGAATTATTAATAATAAATCTAATATTAAATTGAATTGTAAGGAAGTTAAATTGAGGATTAATATTAATTTAATGCCGCTAATTGTAAATTTTCAATACAAGAATGATTAAAATGAAAATTCATAATAAACCACTTTATATTGAACAGAATTATATAGAATAAAAATTTTAAACTATTATTAATTCAATAACTAGTCGTGATTTTTACATTCCTATATGGCACCAAAATTCAATTGGAAAACGTGGCTCTAGCCTTCAATGCAAATTTTGAGTGAAAACATTTAACAAATAAAAATTTTCAACCATAAATATTATATTTCAACAAAATTCTACGGAAGTAAAATCTCAGATTAAAATAAATTTAATATTTAATCGTCATTTTTTCATTTGCACTAAATGCGAATTTTGATTTAAAAAGTTGTTCGAATTTAAGTTATGAATAACTAACTATATACTGAACTAAATTTTATGGAAGACGGGTTTTAATCAAGAAAACTGTTCTAATTTTGAATGAAAATTTAGTTTGAAAATATTTGTAAAATTAAAATTTGTAACTATAAACTACATATTGAACGCAATTGTTTAGAAAAAAAATCTATAATTATTATTAATTCCATGCCCAATCGTGATTATTTCATTCCCATATGTTAAACGATTTTAATCTGGCAACGCGGCACTTATGTAGTTCAAATTTTGATTAAGAAATTTCTTTCAATACACTTTTTTTTTATTGGTTTCAACATTTTATTTTAAAAATTTAACATTTCTGCTTAATAATATTATATGAGGAATACTTACTGGGAAATTTAGGTAAAGTGACGCCAGCAAAAAATAAAACAATGATCGTCATTGTTTCCAGATACGAGTAGAGATAGCGATAGAAAACTCAAAATTTATTCTTGAAAAGAACGCATTCTTGAAAGATGACTAGTCTTAAAGATTCTTTACAATTGAGTAGTGGGACAAAGATTCTTGGCCTAATAAATTTCTACCATTCACTGGATTTATTACGCACAGAAATTTCATAAACATCTCGGAAAACATTTTTTTCTTATTTCCTACAATTCCAAAGGTAATAATATATCCTAATAATGTAACAACTATGCAAACTTTTTATAAAATTTTTCAGTTGACTCAAGCTTTCGAATATTCTGTAACTAATTTTCATAGTGTCGAAAAAGATTTTATAATATTCGGTGGAATCTTTTGATGTAGTTATAGATTTTAATAAATATGTATGAATAGAATTTTTTCGGTAATGATTGTTATGATAATGATATTATTACACTGTGTGTAAGAAAAGCCTTATAAAATATAAGAAGAGGGCTTTTGCATGACAAAAACTAAAACCATCCAGCAAAATGAAATTATAAATTACAACTACTTTTTACTAAGAAAAGTAATCCAGTTAGAAATCGACACAAAACGCAGGTTCATAATAATTTAGAAAATAAATTTTTTTATGATTATTTATATAGAAAATCCAAAATATTGAGCCTCCATGTTACAATTCGTGTAGATCCGTCCAATATTTCGCAGATCCTACTTTATTAATTAATACAAGTAGCCAGAATTTAAACTCGAACTTTTTAACAATAACTAAAAATTGAACAATTATCTGCAGTTATATTGACCATTTTTCGAAACGAGTTTTATAGACGTATGTATCGTATTTCTACAATTTCAACGATACGGCCTTTTCTCGGACTGCTTCTTCTTCATTTTTACTTTTTCAAAACCGATTTTGACAATGTGGTCCTTTTTTTATTTTCTCTTTACAGATTGCTTTCAACTGTTTCCTGGTCGATCATTCTCCAACAGAAATTCTATTTATAAAACTTAAAGAAATATTGGATTTCTTGATGTTTTTGTGCAGATTCTCGTGCCTTTGATAAAATAATTTTCATATTCCTTATCCCGGATGATTCTCGAATTGTTCGGTTCAGGACTACGTGGTCAAAGTTGCTCCTTTTCCAAACCACAATACTTCCCCATTTGTCCGAGAAAGACCTGTGTTGACGCCTCTTTTGACCACTGAGAAAATCATTTTTAGATTTCTTTACCCGAATGATTTTTAAATAGACCTCTTCAGGCGTACAATGGTCGTAATTGTTCCTTTTTCCTGTCATAATGCTTCCAGGTTTGTCCCGAATAGAACCAGATAGATGCCTATTCTAACTCGACTCTTAATAATCTGTGAATTGTTTTGCCGATTTTGCATTTTCCTGCTGTTTTGGTCTGCGACATCTTCTTGCGAAATGTACTTGAATTCCAGAATTTCTGTATTCGTAGTCTTTGTAAAATATTACTAGTTTTAAATCTTCTTTGATTCACTATAGATTTTTATTAGGCTGCTTAAATTTCTTTTGCGAATGCTATGTCCTTATCAAAATTTAAATCTTGTTGACGAAATAACGAGACTTTCGTGTTAGTGTCGTAAACTCTAGCGATAAGTAGATCTCTGAGGCGTTAATGATTATTTAAAAACAGGCAATCACGATCAGCCAATTTCAATTCCCTCTTTTTAAATAATTGTCGTAAATTTAGCTCTTTCTAATATTTTTGATGGCGGAGGTGCGAGATGGTGTAATTTTGAGGAATGAGCTTCAAATCCAACATACGAGAAGCTCCGGAATCCGGAACTCCAAAGATGCGATCATGAAAGGGACTTCAACTCCTGCGACGTTAAAATTTCGGGAGTAATGCGTAAGAACCCACACAGGCCTACTACGCGCACTTCAAATTAATGGCAGCGCACATTCGCACAGGCCAGACTTTCAAATAGTGCGAGGATAGAGGGGAGACAATGCCGCTCTCTCCTTCGTTGTCGGGATTCTCGGCTCTGTGGAGCACTCTTATTTTTGGAGCTCGTATGTTTGCAGTTCGACTGAACTAAATTCCTTACTTGGTTGTATGTTTAAATCCCCACTTTCTTTAAAAGTATGGATCGTTTTTTGTCGTCTGCGAAGTCCAAAGGATCTTATTAAAACTTTAGGCAGACTGTAAGAATCTCCCAACCATCAGCTCCCGATTTAAATTGAATTTGAATTATTTTATTTGTGCATATGTTATAGACTGTTATAGACTGTGTGATATAAATTACACAAGTTAGCATATATTTGTACTTATATTCTTTCAGCAAAAGGTGATATCAAGAATATTGATATTATTTGAATCCAACATATTTGTTTATAAAAGAAATATTTGGGTAAAATAAAATAAGCTTTTCTCAAAAATGAAGACGACTTCGAAATTTAGTTTTGTGATAAGTCGTCACTCATAAGCCCAAATAAGTTGATTAAAGATATCTCATTTTGTATTGCCCAAAATATACTTTACTACCTCGAAACGTAGGAGATAAGAAGAACAAAATATTCTCACTTAAACGTTTATGAAGGTTCGTTGTGTAATAAATCTACGGAATTCGAAAACTACTGAGATTAATAATCTGTGCCCCTCCACTCATAACATATCAAAGCAGTCGCTGTTCAGGGAATTCTTTCGGGCAAAAATTATTCTTTCGTAGTTTTTTTCTGTCCCTATTCGTAGCTGGAAACGATGGCGCTCGCTTTTTTATTCTCTGCCTGCGTGACATTACCTTACTTTTTCAGTAAGTATACTTTATATATTATTGTTTATAAAAGGTTTAATAACACAGGACCATAAAATGGTTTTGGGAGTCTAATGGGATTCTTATAGGTATAATTCATGTATTTGGGTCGCTGAACTCAAATCAATTTACAGAATTGAGCCAGAACGTCAGGATTTGCAGTATAATTTAAAAAATGGTTAAAAACCTGGAATTTCTGCATAAATTTCGTCCTCAAACCTACAAACGCCAAATTTAACAACCCTCAAACCCACAAACTGACAAGGCCCAGACTCACAAGCTCCAAACAAACAAGCCTCATACCCAAAAGCTCCATATCAACAAACCTACAAACCCGAAACTAACAAGCTCCAAACCCACAAACTCTAAATACACAAGCTCCAAAGTAATAAACCTACAAACACCAAACATAAAAATCCACAAACATACAAATCCACAAACTTAAAAACCACCAACTTCAATTCCACAAACCTAAATACCTCATATCTTGTAATACCAATTGAGTAATTGGTATAATTTGGTGTTGGTGGGTTTGACGTTTGTGAATAGGGAGCTTGTGGGTTTCACTTTTCCTTTCAAATTCCGTGATTCTAATAAACTTTAAAATATAAGCTAACTCTAGTAATCAGTTACAAGTTTCTTAAAGATCACTCTGATGAATAAGTCCTTTTTGGAGACGTTGCATGGTAACTTTGGGGGCGAAGCAAAGTTCGAAACATTTATTAGGTGTAGGTATACTTCGCGTGCTCGCAAGCCTACAAATCATCATCTGGTTACACGATACTTGAAAATGAGGGAAAAGATTTACTGCTGGAACCTAATGACTTTATTTTGGAACCTTAAGATAATAATAATAACCCACAACAATTTTTAAAATGACATTAAATGAACTGTACATTAGAATCAGTTGACAATAAATATAGACATTATTTAAAAGTGCTGCTGCCTAATACTTATAATCAAAAGTAATAATATAAACAAATATTTGTTAATATAAATCGCTCTAGGGTTCGTTTTTCAGAACAAAATATATTTCTTATTAAAAATAACAACAAATGATAAAAATTATTAAATTAAATTAATGTTATTATTATTATCAATTATCATGTATTATCGTTATCCTAACTCAATCTTCACTAAAGTTACCTTTCCGAGTTTCGCTTTAAAATATTGAATGTTCAGTTTTATTTTCATAGGAGTTGCCTCTACTACTTTGAACTCAACTTTGGCTGGTTCAAATTAACATCTAGTATTTTAAAAATGTCTAAATTTAATGCTACGTTTTGGGCCAGCTTGTGAATTGTTCGGGTTGAGCTTACCTCCCTTTTCTTTCAGTCTTACATTTCTCTGGACGAGTTGTTGTCTTTTCAGTTTGAGTTTTCAATCATTTTGTCCAAGTTTATACTTTCTCAGTTCGCGTTTCACGGTTTTCGATCACATTTGGCTTTTTTTGCTCTGTTTTTTTTTAATTTTTGGATTTTCACGTACGGTTTTCTCTTTCTCAAGATTAGATGTTACATTTTCTGGTTCATTTATCGGTTTTAGTAGGACACCAAAGCTACATATGGAAAACGGCAAGATGACCCTTCACTGAAGGAGGCATTCATATTTGGATCGGATTCTAGTGTAAGGTATATTATTCGCAAAAATTCAAACTAGAGGACGCTAAGCTTGCAAATTTAGGTCAGTAAATCAATTGAACGTAGACATCTTTACAAACACTTAATAACATCAACCGATTGGGTGTAAACGTGATATTTTTATGGAATTTTATTTAAATTCTCATTGAAAATCATCACCTCCAACAACATCACACTCCCTTTGTTTTTTCTCTTTGTGTTGCTCATCGCACTGCTCGTTGTTCACGTATTGCAGTAAATATCAAAGACATTGCCTGAAGGATGCTGCAATGAGAGAGCTTTTTCGACAAGAAACATGTTTTGGGGAATTGGAAATCCCGCTACGATAAGTAATTGGTGAAAATTCTGTTTTTTACGAATAAACATTTCCTTCGGCTGACGAATTTGCCTTCCCTTCCACATTGATCTGCTGGCAAATAGTTTCCTTTCAAGAGCATTTTTTGTTTTTGCAGGAAGCAACAATGGAGATACACCTCTTTGCCTCAGATTTCTTCGCAATCCACATACATGATCTTGTTGCCGAAAGTATGAGTTACAAATTGTTATTGATTTTGATACACCTGTTCATAGGTTAGATCTAGAAAATGAAACGCAACTTTTCGCCTAGCAGCGTGTGGAGGGTGGAGAGGGAAAATCGCAGCGTCGTCTAGAAGTGTCTTAAAATAGGATCTGAATATGATTCTTTAACTTTGACTATTCTAGTGACCACAGGCTGCCTGCTATCATTATTAAATATAGAAAACTCCCTAAACTCTACTTGTATGATTGTACCGTTGAAGATTTAAAACCAAACAAAATCAATTTTCAATTAACGCTTCGAAACTCAATAGAGATTCAAGCGTTTTAACAACTTTAAAGAAGTTGATCTGTATTACCACTAATTTAATTCGAATTTTTATCAAAGGTTAACTCTTATGTTCGGTAACTGAATTTAAAGCTATGATCAACATTTCCAATGTGCCAGATCTTACCCAATCCTTATTCATTATAAGAGTTAGTGTGATCTTCGAAATAGAATGAGGCACCATCCGCAATTTTTTCTTCATAGTCAGACTTTGTAGTCGATACTGACACTGAAAAAAGGGGGCAGGCATTCAATAGATGAAAAGCGATGTATCAAGACCCGGAGAAGCATTAACACCCTGGTTTCTCTCAAGCCTGCAGGTATGGCTGAACGAGATGATGAGCTTTGTGGAGATTTTTCCGAAGATTCCGACCTCTGGACTATCAATTGTAGTGTATATAGTGCAGCGAAAGCTTTAGCAGATGCAAACCGTAAAGTAAAACTAACGGCTGATTATAAATCGAAAAGGCAAATGCAGAAACTGAGCACAAAGATAGGCTAAGCAAGATACGAGTAGTATGCATCCCACAAGCAGTGTGTCATTAATCGCATAACATCTGGCAGGAATTCTATTGCCCAGATTAGACAGTTCGCTCGCGAATTACGGTTTCATCATCATACATGATGAGTCAAGGCTGCTGACCATCAGGCAGCATGTTGTAGTCCGCAAAACGGATACTACCTGACGCTAAGAGAAGTTTAGAGCGGAAGGAGAGTTGCGTCAGAAAAAACGTACAGTTCCACGATACACCAGCTACTGTCGACTATACCCTTCAAACCTGAGAAGGTCAAAAAGTTTTGGAGAGAATTCTCCAAAGTGCCCGACCATCACTACTCAGGAGGTGACAAAAGATTTACGAGGCATGACAAAGTATTCAGGCCTAAGAATTACAGGCTAATCACTCATTTCAACACACTGCAATAGATCTTCACAGCTATCCTAAGTTGTAGGATTGTTCGCACAATCGAAAAAAGATCCGTCTTTTGAAAAGCCTGAAGGTTCATCGGTATATTGCTAGGCTCATATAGAAATTTATGTCACTTTGGAAAACCAGATTTAATAACTCATATGGGAAACATCGTGTGACAACTAACAACGTGACCTTTCCGGAAGGTGTCTTTCAGGGCGATACCATATACTTAATCATCTTTTGCCTCACATTATAGCCACTAATTTTGTTCAAAATCATGTCCATGATTTGTTTCACCGTCTACTGTAAGAAATTATTTTGAACCTTTTCCTTCACTGGAAAAATTAAAAATAAATTTTATTTCACAATGGGAAGTACTTCGTAGAATAAACAGGCTCATATTTATAAGGTTAAAACTTTCAATGCTGTCAATATTTCTCTAAGAAACGTCGTTGTTTCAAATAACTGGCAAATGGCTAAGATGCAACTAAGAATGTTTTTGAAGGAACATTATTTTATTTGTGCGCTTTGATGTTTTCCTCGACAATGGGCATTGTTTTTTACACGTTATCGAGACAGCCGTTTATATACTGCCCTTAACCATAATGATAGTTGGGCAGAATATTGCTGTTTCATAGATACACAAATTGACATTAGTAGGAAAACATGACTTGTTCTTTACCCTCGATTCGGTTTCAATTTGCAAGTCATTGGTAACGAAATTCGAAAAGTCATTGTGGGTTCGTATTCTAGGGTTAATTTTGAAAAGAAATGTAGTGAACATGAGAATTAGAGAAATTCATAGAATTCAAGGAATTCAACGAATTCAGAAAATTTAATGAATTCAAGTAATTTAGCGAATTTCAGAGATTCAGAGAATTTAAGGAATACAGCGAAATCGAGGAATTTAGAAAATTCAAGGGATTCAAAGATTTGGAGTGTTCGCGAGCGAGAGAAGTTTATTTGGAAAAAAAGACTTAATGTTTTCAAACTTTTTTAACGACAAATACATTAAATGACGAGTCAATTAGATAAAGAATACAACACACTTTCTTCAAAATTAAGAAATCGCTCTAAAAATCGAGCTAGTTTATTATTAAATAAATTAAAATCGTATACATTGATAAAATCTGATACACAATTATCATTTTGAACTTGTCTACCGAAACGATGTCACGCGCTGCTGTTTTCAGCCTGCGTCACTGGCCCAGTGGTAAAGGGCATATATAATGACCGTGATGTCGGTAGTTCAAAACTTTTACCTGACAACTTTTTTTTTCCTTTTCCATTTTATTTTTCGCATTGTAAATTTATCTAATGATAATTTTTAAAGCCCATCCTGCGATCAATTTTTCTAATTTTTAAGGTGTTTTGTGTTAGACATTTTTTATCAAGAAATGAAAATTTTAAAAGTTTGTATTTTGGTAATTTTTTTAAACTTTTCTCTTTTTCAAATATAAATATAAGAAGGTAAAAACTTAAATGTGCACTTCAAGAAGAATTTAATAATAGTCAACACTTGCAGATATAAACAATCCTTTCTATGAATGAGAGTTAAATAGTAAATCAATAAATGTCTGCTAATTTTTCTATAACAATACTCTAATATTAAAAATTGTAACTAAATTATTAATTGCAAAAGTAATTACTGGTTAAAAAGAGAACACGTAAGATAATTAAAAAAAAAAGTTTGAAAAATTTATATTTTTCATCGTTAAATAGTATATTATACTCCACTTATTTTATTTGTTTTTATTTTAAGTTTTGACCTAAATCTTTACTCTGATTAAGTATTAACTAATTACTTGCATACAATGAAATTTTTTTATTCTGGCATAATTAATAGTATTTTTTATTTCTGCCTATTAATTTATGTTAATATATAGTTCAATGACAATGAATAATACTACCATAAATATTATATTTTATCGATGAAAATCTGTGCTTTCTTCTTTTTTAACACTTCATT
>NC_046660.1:16281608-16291840 GCF_010883055.1 Belonocnema kinseyi
ACTGCCAAATAAGACGACTGAAAAATCTCGAAAAACAACATTTTCGACACTGTAAAATTCCCGAATAATAAAATCCTCGTTACAAATTTTCAAATGATGAAATTTCTAAATTATAGACATTAAAAAATGTTTGGTTTAAAAAATTAATATTATTAATGTATTAAAAACACAATTATCAAATATGTGTATCAAAGAAATTATGTATCAATAATTAAACTATATGTAAATTATTTCTTGAATTTTTAATAACAATAATCTTATAACAATTGTATAAAGAAATTAGTTTAAAGACTGTGCACATTTTTAAACAAAATTGCTTTGTTAATTTTTTTGGTTTTTAAATTCTGTAATTTTTAGATTCGGCTATTTTATAATTCGGTACTTTTCTGTAGGGAATTTTGCTTTTCTGCAATTTTCAAATAGAGGCATATTATAATCTGCAGTGAATTTTATTATGCAGGAATTTTTCAATTCGGGATTTTGATATTTTGGCAATTTTATAATTTTTAGAGTTTTATTTTTCCAAATTTTTCTGTGCTTTTAATCGTATTCGAAAGCGCCATTCTGGGCATCCCTGGCTAAGTTTCATGGAAAGAAACCGGTCGGGAGCCAGTAGCACTACATTTTTCTCTAATCACCTCGTCGTGAGTCGGCCGGATACTGGCCGAGCCAACCCTGGTTATAGCTCATGGTCAGGAGCTGCCCGGGCACTAGCTGTGATGTTATCAAAGTCGTAATTATGGATGATAGATGAATAATCATTTTAAAAATATAATTTAAATTGAATTTTTTTTTAAACATAAATTTTTTTTTAATGTTTGAACTTATTAAATAAAACTGTAATCAATTTTGGTATGCGTATCAGCAATGTGACAATTTTTACTACTTTCAGAAAATGTTTAGTCTGTACACTTTCAAATTTACCGCCATGTATATTCCCTTTATCATCTGGCACCTGCTTAGACACTCACTACTTTTCAGTTTCGCACTTCGAACGGGGGTGCACATTGCACTCACGTCGAGTCATTTCCTCGAAGTTTGCAAATAGAATCGAGATCCGTAATTAAAATCAATCTTGTTTCAATAATCAGTCCGGAAACCGCACTTAGTTCGCGGATCATTATTATTTTTAATTAAATTACACTCTAGTGAATACGTTTTTTTCTGTGTACCTCCCTAACCTAAAACTACCACGTGTTTTCCAACGTGAAACACTTGCTACGAGGTTCTATTATGAGTGGTTGAAATTCTACTCCAATTTCCTTTCGAGAATTGGTAAACTTGATTTGACCTTTAAACTTCACCGTATTCTTTAAGATGAACCTTAAAAGACACAAGTTACCAGTTTGTCACCTTAGGCAACATTTTTTAACTGCTTTGTGGCCGGATTAACTGACGGGATCCTGGCCGGTATTCAAGCCGTGATCCGACCAGTTTACCGTGACGTTTTTGGCCGGATCCCGACCGGATTCCCCTACCAGCGCCCAGCTCAGGGTGACCAGACGTCCTTCTTTGGAAGGGCATTTCCTTCTTTTTTTATGTTTGTCCTTCTGTCCTTTTTGTCTGATGTCCTTCTTTTTCAAAATATTCGCGGTATTTGCATTTTTTTATTGCGCGGACCTAAATTTTCTTCACAACTTCTACCAGCGAAGCCTTAGCTCGAGAGGAATAAAATTCGTCGCTTGACCAATGACAAATTTACTTAGATTAACCTCATTGTTCACTACGTTTGTGTTCGCGCAGCACTTCTCTCTAGGAATTGTGCTTCTTGAATATGCGATGGGAGTCCGAAACCGTGTCGAAAGCTGAAAAACGAATAGACCTCTTTTTTTAACGTTCGTCGATGGAAAAAGAAGTCCGTTAGATTTTCGACTGCGAAACAGCCCGGAGTCCTAGTACTGATCGCATAAAAAGCCATAACCTGCTATATATTTGATTTGTGTTTCCCGTTCCCGTTCTTCACTTTACTATTCCAATGACTGCAAAGGGGAAAGTGTTCCTATGTCTCTGTCACTGTACAAATATAACGTAAGTCCCATTGCAAGGTTATGTTTAATTAAATTTTTTAAGTTTTATTTTGAGTTTCTTAGTCTCGTAAATAATAATCTGTCGCTGTGAGTTTCATTTTCCATATTTATTATTCACAGGTTATAATCACAGGATAATCACTTTTAATTTTCAAATAACGCGCCAAATTGGGCTTGGGGCGGAAAAGAATTAATGGTGGGAGGTGGTAAGGAGTGGGGTGTCCTGCTTTTCCTACCCAGTCATCTGGTCAGATCTGGTTAGATTTTTTATAGGAGTTTCAGATTTTTTATAGGAAAGCCTACACCTGTGATCAAGCAAAGTGATTATGAAATAAGTGCGAATAATTACTCACATGGTGAATGTACCCAGAGTACAGCGAAGCGGTTTCAAGATCTTGCAAGTAATAAATCAAATTGATATTAAAAATAGTGATAGCAAGAGGCTTTATGAAACAAGGAGCCTATTACGCAGTTGTTGAAAATTCAGCCTCGAGTGTTCTATTGCTATCACCCCTGATATTCAGAAGCAATGGAAATCGCCGTTATATTCTCTGCCTGCATGGTTTTACTAAATTTTGCAAGTAAATATAACTAATCTCATATTATGTCTTAAAACTATTAGGTACTATTTAAATAAAATATAAAATTTGTAATTAAAAATTTGAATTTGGTGAAATTTGATTTGTATAGAATTTTTTTCAATATACAATTCACAATTAAAATTTGTTATTAAAAAATTAGTTGACTATTATTTTCAGATTGTTCTAACTTGTCGTATTTAAATCTTGGCACATATGTGAATGATAAAATGTCGATTATCCACCTTTACGATTTGGATAGGTTAAACAATTATTACTCTCTGGTTTAGTATGCTATTTAAAATGATTTCAATTTTAGTTAAACTATTTAAATTAATTTGAATTCCTTTATTTCTTTGTACTCATATCAGTGATGTTTAATTGCCTAGAGTGCTTTCAAACTCTCTGAAGTTCTTTTAAATCAGAGAATGCAAACAACAGAGTACTCAAAGAATGCGCAGTGACTTAAATCAATTCAGGAGATTTCAAGTAACTCTGAAAATTTAGGAGAACTAATGAAATTCCGAAACTTGAGAAAAGTTTAAAAATTTTCGAAAGAGTTAAAAGAATTTAAAAGAATTTAAAAGAAAAAAATTGGAAATCAGGAAAAGTGAAAAGAAAGAGTAGGAAATTTGTAATTTATCGTGGGTTAGGGCGCAGATTATTTGTATAACTTTCTCATTTGACTTTTACTGACTCACTTAATTCTTCCAATTGATTATCTGTAGTTCTCGTCGATTGTCTTTCAGTTTGGTGTAAGCGGAAATAAAGTGAGAAAATTAGACAATCGACTCCCAGCATAGTTTGAAGCCTCAGTAACTTTGTATGTAAAGAAATATGCAAGCTGATATAACCCTGCATGATTGCCTATCTAGTTACAATAATTATTTTGTTAATGTGAAAAAAATCATAAATCTTTTTCTTTTCAGTTTTCGACGCATTTGATCAACATGGAGTAGTGCACGCACATTTTCCTGAAGTTAAAAATTTACATCCTGCTGATATCCCACAAGATAACAAGATAGTCATCCAAAAAATGATAAATGACCGTCCCGCAATTTTGGATGTTTTAATAGGAATCTTGAAACCTGTTACAAGTAACGATCTTCCCCTGGCTGACGCTCCGTTTGGATATGCTGTTATTTTACTCAATGATACGCCCTATTTTTTTGCGCGTCTTCGACCTGTCATTCAATACAATGATCATGGACATAATAATGCTTCTGCAAAATACGTCTGTATTATACACAGACGACATGAAACTATTTTGGAAACATTACTTCTACATGAAACTCCAGAAAAATCCCGGGCTGAAGGTGTCACCCACGTGAGGTTCATAAATCATCGCAATTTTTGTTTTGAGGGAGTATTACAAGAAGCAGCTTTTGGGTTCTATGATAAATAGGTGCTCGATACATTCAAATAGATCAGCTCTTTAAACTAACTCAATTGAATCTAAAATTTTCTGAAATATCTATTAATTAGGTTTTTTTAAACTCATTAGATAGTGTTCCACATTACATTTTGTAAAGCAATAGTACAAGATAGACATCAAAAATTAATATTATGATAACCAACAAGTAATGGAAAAAATGTAATATGGTGCGATATATTCGCCATTCAAATTCGAGACAATATTTATATTCCTATAAGGGCATCTTTTTATTATTCAACCGTAGGAATTGTGGTTCTCAGCCACTTAAAATTCTTAAACTATAAAATGATTTAAAGTAAATTATTGTGACCATCAAAAAGTGATATAGCAGTGTGGTTACGTCAATGCGTGTCAGTGTTTGGCAACTCAGTACTCAGCAAGAAATTTGTTATTAGCTGGGTTTATTATCCATATTGCTTAATGTGTATTTTTATTGAGCTTATGTATTTATAAATTAAAATTTTCCTTACGTTCTGCAAATAATTTCTAATTCCTAGAAGTAACAGAACTTGCTTTTGATCGAAAATGTTTTTAAAACTGAAAATTGTATTTCATTTTACCTAAAATAATAAATAATCTTTTATTATCATTTAAAATAAATTTTCTTTATTGTACATAGCTATACTTTTTACACAGTGCATCACACGCATAGAAAGATTTATACGCTAAAAATGGATCCAGCTATTCCGAAAATTAATAGAAGCAGAATATAGCAAAATTAAAAAGTTTAAGAAACTTTCTTAATATCATTCTCTTAATTCATACCGTTAAATTTCGTAACCTGTTTTATTTTAAAGTCATCCATGTTCGTCTCGAAAAGTCAATAATTATTTCATGGTTATTATTCTATCATTCAATATTTCGAATGATTAATTATCACATATTTGTGGTCAATAAACTTGAAACTTTTAAATTAATTACAAAATTTATTCATCAGAATTAATAATAAACAATAACGTGAGAATCTAGTTAATCAAAATAGTGCACAAAAAATCCAAGAATCTCATTGTGTTGGCCTACAAAATACTGTATCTTTTCGTTTGTTTTCTCCTTGACGAAGATATCAAAACTTTTAAGGACATGCGGTTCTTTAAAAATTATCGATTTTATCAGTCTTAAGTTCCCTCGGCTTTTTTCTAGAATAATAAATATTTGGTCTCAAAAATTTGGGCATGATTGCGAACGTTTCCGCACACTCTTTTGTTGGTTAATTTAAAAAATTTCAATTTTGCTTAAGCTACGTGTGCGTGTGTGTATTTTGAGACTATGTGTGTAACGATTCTCTCCCATACTTGTTCTTAAGTGCTACTAACAGAATCGGTACGACATATATTCATATTATCAGAATAAGAGAGAGCAAGAAAACGATTCACACCTCAAAATAGTGCACATGCCTAAAATTTGTTTTCAGCACTTTACTATTTTTTTTCATTTCCCTCAAAAAAGAGTCCGGGGACGTCCGTTATGATATTTTTTAGCATCTCTGAATTCAGTTTAAAAAAGTTGAATTTTTATAGAAAAAAGCCGGGGGACCTGTACCCGATTGATCATACGACAAAGTATCACATGCTCTTAAGCATTTTGGCTAAACAAATTATTACTCGGCTAAAGAATTCTTTCTAAATTCTTTTAAACTATCCTAAAAAAAGGTCCATAGCATTAATCAAGAAGTCGGTATGTAAATGTTACGGATTTTCTCTCATGTCCGCCACTACGCAAGAAAATAGGTAATTTCTCAAATAAAATTTTTGTCCATGCTTTTCACAGAAACTGCTTGCAATATTGGTCATTCAATGGCATTCGTGGGTTACGATGATTAGCACCAGGCAAAATGTAAATTATGTTCCGGAGCACAAGAAAGCGCGTGTCAAATCAATAAGCAAGGCTATAGCCATCATAAAGCTTCTTGATGTTAATTCACAATTGACTCTACGAAAGAATCAACACGAGCTGTTATAGAAATAGTCTAAAAATTCAAGGCACGCTACAGAAACCACTGCAGCCGAAAAAAAATTGGAAACGAATAGCGTGAGCCACAACGCATACCGGTATGGATTGGGGCAAGGTAGTCTTTAATGACGATTCGTCTTTCTAGACACGGATAAACTCCACGCAAGCAGTTGGATACTTAATAAAAGTGCACCTTTTCCTTTGCAAGCGAGTCTTTGTCTTTTTATGCCTGTTTACAGGGAACCTCAACGCCAAAAGGATAAATGGTATCCATCAGCGATACATTTTAGCTTCTAACAAAACGTCTTTCGGGGAAGCAAGCGATGGCTAGATATTACAGGGGGATAACTGCTCAAGCATTGCAACCAACTCTTGTTACGTACACAAATTCAAATGTTTGTTATATCGCCAAATTGACGGAACTCACTTGACTTCGGTGAAAACCAAATGACAATTACTTATGTACATAATCACGCGCAAAATTATAATCCATCTGATTATGTACCTAAGTGTGTTAAATATACGACTGATGGTGAATTAGAAACTGCAGGGTAATTAAAGAGCAATACCACTGGAGGGTACAGACTCAGAGGTTACTGATAGTTAAGTGACGCAAATCAACCTCATACAGGTAGCTATAAGTTATTTAGCATATATTTCCAGTATTCCGGAAAGAGAAGCAGATGAAAGAGATGATCACCGAGAGTATTAGTGAAGCGGACTCACATATTGGACACTCGCGTAACTTAATACTCTCTAGCGTGGATCGTTCGACATTCAAGCTCCAGCTCGCTCGTTATCTATTAGCTATACAGAGAAAAAGTGCTTTCCTATCTAAATGTGCATTTCATAGTTGCTCAAGTACATATAACCTAATTACAAGAAAGGAGAAATATATCTCACGTGCGCCGAAGAAAGGGAGCTTACTCTAAAAAGAATCAAAATTGAGGTCTGATCACCTTTCGATAGTTTTTGAACTGCTCATTTTAAAAAAAAACCCATCGACAAAAATCCGAGAGTTAATATTGCTAATAGTTAAGTTGTTAGGTACCCGAGAAATCGGGCTTTCGCTCCAGAGCTCGTGATTCGTGAAAATACCCCCCACCACTCACTAATACACCTACGGATCTTATCTATAACCTGTCCGTGAGCCGCGTCTACGACCTATCTCTTCCCGTGAGATTGCACTGGTAAGTGGAGAGGGAAGATTTCTTGAGTCTTCCCTCTCTCCTAAAAGTAGCATCTATCGGCTCGGCTTCGACCGCTCGCTCTGAAAAATCTCACCTTTCAGAGTAGGCCCCCTTTCTTCAGCGCACAACTCATATAAACTCCAGAGTTACGCTTGTTCATTCTCTTAACGTATCAAGCATTCTTGATGTGAACTTGAATTACTAAGTACGAACCGCTTTGGCTAAGTGGTTATTTTTATATCATTGTCACGCATAAATGCTGCAACGAAGTTCTGCACTTTGATGTCACTGCGAAATAGTCATTTTCGTATAAAGTCCGTCACTTATATAGTAAGTTTGTGAAAAAGAATTCAAATGTTAGATTTGATATGTTTTATGTATCCTGTATTGCCCTACGGATGAATTTTCGTTGGAAATGTTTTTGTTAGTATGCAAAATGAACTCTGAAAGAAGATCTTCTCGCTGTCCTGAGAATGTAGAGACGCAAGCGACAGCCTAATACCTTTTCTTGCGCTTAGTAGAGTACAAAGGTAAATCTAACTTTTTATTGTATTCATTTGATTAGTTATCTATTCTGGTCTTCAATAAATGTTTTAAAATTTTACCTACAACTTTTATTTGAACACTTTATGCCAACTTAATCTTCGTGGCATTGATACTGAAAAACAAACCAAGAATAAACAATTAGTCAGGCCATATAAAGTCTGACGTAATTGGCCCACTGGTATCTCGAACTTTTCATTTTCCATTCTACTAAAACGTTTTGCTAAATGCAAATTATGATAAGTATTACGTTTCATTTATGCTAAGAGGATTTCATGCTATATTTTACTACTGCGAAGACTGGATGATCTATCAAGTACGGAGGGGAAAGTATATTTGACGTATTTCAAATGCTAGAAGGTTGATTAAGGGGGTTATCCCAATTAAAGGCTGTTTTTCGTTGATATTCTTGAGATTTCTTTAGAAACACTTAGCATTAGTACATGTGCACTCATGATGTAAAATTTCTATTATAGATGTAAATCTCCAATTTGTTTAATTGTGATAACAGAACCGATTCTAATAATTATTCGTTACCAGGATCTAGAAAAATATTCATGGAAAGTCTTGAACTCATTATAGTCCATGAATTCAATTTATTCCGTGAGGATTCCACGAATTTTATAAGTTTCTTAATTTCCACGAATTCCGTTACCTCTAGGTATTCCGAAAATTTCATGAATTCCCTGAATTACATGAACTCCGGGAATTGCATGCAATTTTTGTACTTAATGATCTGATTGAGCAAGGGCACTTGCGGTTATAATTATCAAGTTTTCCCTATCTATAAAAAATGTAAATTTCACAGGCCGCAATTGAAAGAACTGGTAATTATATTGTCTGAAATCAACGGTATAGCCGCAAGAAATTTAATAAACGCCAACTATACATATAAATAACTCTGTCAAATTATCTATTATTAAAACTTTTTTCTTCTAAATTAACTTTTTGTTAAATCAAAAACAGGTTACTAAATTAGAACAAATAAATAATCCATACCTACTAGAAAACTTAAAGAAGCCTAATAAGATAAAATTATTGAAAAGTAAATTTTAAAAGAGATCGTGGTATATCTATAATAATTTGGAAGAAATATTCTCATATAAATAATATTAAAAATATTGCTCCTGTGGACGTGCAAGTGCGAAAAATTTACTTGCAAAGTTAAAAATAACGCCTACATTATTAGATACTCCTCAGGATAAAATGATTTTTAAAACATAGATCACTTATTAATTATTAATATATATTCAGTAATCGTGAATAATTTTCAATAAAAGAGATTGCGAAATTACTTTAGAATTGTTCAATTTAAAACGCTTCATACTTGATACTGTTAAATATTGAATAAAAAAATTATATTAACTCCATACTTTTATTTCAAAGGTTATTTTTTATTAGTCATTTTTATATAGAACACGTATGTGTTTATTTTATTCGTAAGGCAAAATATTAAAGATAATAAAATTGAATTTTTTGCTTAAAGGAAACAAGATACAAATTTTTTTTCAATTTTGTTGAACCATAAAAGATTAAAAAATTCATTACTGATCACTTTTAATATGACGGATATTTTTTGTTTCATTCATAGAAAAAGACGTTGAAATATAAAAATTAAGGTTTTGGACAAATCACACAAGCTAAGAAAAAGCAGAAAAATTTTGTGTATCCATAAAAGTGCAACAAATTTGTTATCAATTATTTCTTTGTCGGACGCGCAGTTTTTATTCAAATAGTAAAAAAAAAACATTGCAAGTAAAAGCTTTGAAGTCTAGAAGAAAAGAGGTGAGGTACAAATAAACACGAAAAACAAAAATTTTTCAACCGAAAAAACCCACATAATGTATATTATTCATTTTTTCGACGAACAAGTAGTTTCTGTTTTATTTGTAAGAAATAATACTACCAATAAAAAAATTAAAATTTTGAAAACATGACCCTGACACGAAAATAAATTAATCAAAAAAAGGTGTTCAGGCAGAAAAAACTAAACTAAATATTTGACACACACTTAATACATTTAATACGTCTTAATAATTTTTAATAGGATTCCTAGTTTTTCTTCAATTCGGTAACAAAAGATTTTAAAGTAAAAGAATTGAGGAAAAACAGCGCTAGGTACAATAAAATGTTTGGTATCAAAATTATTTGCCTAAATTAAATCTAAAAATTTGCTTGTGAGTTTTTTGTGATAAGATGCGCACTTTTCTTATTTAAAAATCAAGACAATAAAAATAGGTCTGTATTAATATCAATGCGCATTATGCAACGTAATGCAGAAAAGATCGTAATAAAGTAAATAAAGAACGCGGATATCTCTAGCATGCGCAGAACGCTGGGGTTCGGCACCTATTTCAGTAGCCAATGGGAAGTTGCCGGGAACTTTCAAATGCGGAAATGTGCACTTTACCAGGTGTATACATATGAAACCGGTATTTTTTCAAGAAAAAAACACATTTATTTCAAGAGAATGATAACAAATATTTTATTCAATGTATGCGCCCTCGCT
>NC_046660.1:16291940-16296111 GCF_010883055.1 Belonocnema kinseyi
CTTGAAATGTTTGGTATTGGATATTGTTGACAGATGACAATACGCCAACTAGCACAAATGGTAAGTTCCGACAGTGCCTACAAGTGTGCCTACTAGCCGCTAAATGGCAATACCGGTTTCATATGTATATACCTGGTATTATTCTTCAGGAGAATTACAATTAGGAAAATAAAATCATAATGCTTGCCAAAAGAAAAATATTTTATAAAACCGATATGCAAGAGTACTTTTTATTAATCATAAGTATTTAACGATAATTTAAGTATTGCTAATGCGACACGGCGAGTAGATTGTTTTTTGTTTTATCAGACAATACACCGCATATTTTAGCGGTAAAATTATCTGTCAGTGATTTGTTTTGTGATTACTATCAAAATTTAATATATTAATTATTGTTTATAATAGTTTTCAGCCGCGAAAATTTAATTTGAATTTGAACTCTGCTGAAAAATAATAGTGCTTCTATCAGCATTTACAAGTTACAGCTAACTTCCCATTGGATACTCACTAGTGAGCGGACCAATCAGCTGTTCTCACTTAAAAGCGCCTGCCTTCCAATGAAGTGGTGGGAGCAGCAAATGAAATTTCTCCTTATTCTGTGATAAACGGGACCCGTTCATTTCAGAAGCCTTGCAACAAACGGGTCTTTGCTATAATATAAATATATTGAAATAATACAATTCTCAGTTCAGGTGCGAATAAGCATTATTGCGAATTAACTTAAAAATAATAGAGTGAACATAAGAAATAAATTTTTGGTTTTATTTTGCAGTATTAGAAATAGCAGTCCCAAGTAGAGTACATAAATTGATACGAGATACATTTTATAACCTTGGCTTTTATTTATATCAATTATCGGATAAAGTTCCAGCCAATCAACACTTCTTATTTAATTATTGTAGTCTAGTGGCTAAACGCCAGCCAATAATTATTTATTTCGTATACTGCCAGGCTATTGGCTATTGCTAGGCCAATAATGAATTTACTTTAATCAATTTCAAATGGCAAGTTCTCATACTAACATCTTGAAGTCTCAATCACCGTTTTGCCTGAAGGGCGCCAGATCGTTTATAAAATTAAAGAGCTCTTTTTAACGATCAAGCGGTAAGTGAGATAATTATGTTGAATTAATACTTATGATTTTTGTTTCAATGTTTAACGTCCACTAGCCCAACACAAAAAGGTGTACGGTTAGGATAAATTGAGCAAGAACAACAAAAAATGTACTGGCCAACAACATACACGATTCAATAAATGAGGCACGACCACAATTTAAGGGTTACAGAATAGTTCATACATTGAATCACCCTGAAAGCCTCACATTTAGTTAATAAATCTCGCAAAGAAAAACCTAATCTTGAATCACGCCTGAATAAACTACCTCTTAAAAATATCCAACGCTTAAATTACTGTATGATGATCAACGAACCTGCAACCTGGTGGCCCAAAAATGACACGAAAGGTCATGTTAGGTCACCATCAGCTGAAATAATCGGCACCAAACTTGTTCATTTCCGAGAATATTCATAAACGTCCATCATAGTGCTCCATTAGCGACGCAAAATGGTCATGTGTGGTGAACAGCATTATGGATGATTGTACTTAAGACTACTAATTTAACCGCCACACAGACTGAAACTCTTATAAGTCGTCTAGCTGACTTGCCTACCATTGACTAGGCCGACTAAAATGGCAGACGACTAGAGAACTAAGTAACAAAAAGTTCAACGTTAATAGTGGGTGTGTGTATTAAAAAAAATTATAACACCGCCCAGTCTGGTAACGGATCGGAGCTGCAGGATTATAATGCCTAACTCTCGAGAGTTTTGTTTCCTGGCAACATGCAAAAAACCTCAAGACTTGTGTCCTATGAAAGATCATGGATGGACTCTATGCTCGATAAGGTATAGTAGAATAAAGAATTTTAAATTGAATTGAAGTTGATTCGGCGTAACATTATATTTACTTTGGGCCTGGTAAAGAATACCACGTCAAAATTTGTTATAATAGATTATAAGATAATATAGAAAAGCTTTCGTTTCAGACACATTTTAATTGAATGGGAAGCACGAGATACGTGGTGAGTATTTTTTACGTTAAAGCTGAAGGAGCTCCAACAAAAATTAATTTAGAAATTACCTAATTACATTTGTCGATGTTTCGACCTTTACGTTTAAATGTTCGGCCCCAAATGTAGGGGTAGTAAAAAGACAAAACTCTTCGCGCGAAGGAAATACATTATCAAACGCCAAGTGGGAAATCTATTAGTCGCGCGCTTTAGGCGCGTCTAGCTTGAAAATTGCTAAACCAGTTTAAAATATTGTCATAAGTTGCTGTATATAACTGTCCAGTAGAAGAAAAATTAGCATGATTCACCAATATAAGACAAGGGATCTCTCGTCACTCGAAAGGCTGTCCGGATTTTTTAAGGAAAGCTACTAGAAAAAGGAGTTTATTTCATTCTATCTTACAAAGGTATTCTACTATTGTCCGGAGGAGCACTCAGCACAGGAAGAGTCGCAAAATATCAGCAAACCGTTTGAGTCCAAGAACGACAAGACTTGATGCTGAAATGCGTCAAATACTTTTAGTACTTTTGTTAAGGGGGGAGTCCCGCGTAAGAGCTTAATAATTAGGGTATTTTTAGCGATTTTTCTGAGAATGAAAATAATAACGAATCTTTCTAAACCTTTTGTGGTTTATTAAGGGATGCTCGAAGTATTCAACAAAAGAAGTTTACTTAAACTTTTTTAAACAAAAATTGTTCAAACAATTTGTTTCTCAAGTTGGAGTGGTTCACCGACCAATAAAAAACTTCAGCAATATGTATACACAAGTTCAAGTCGGTCGGTTAAATATTTTTTTTAGCTAGGAGTTGGGAATTTTTGAAAAATATGATACCGAGAAAAAGCGTCTAAAGGTTTACATAATGATAATTGTTTTACGGGGTTTAATCGTTACTTGACCATTCCTTGATCATACATCAAGCCCGCTTCTTCCTCGTGGACCTCATTTATTTCCAAAATCATATGTTTTGGTATTTAACTTGTGTGAGTTGGATCATGACCCAACTGGCAGTGCGCTGTTTCGGGGATAAGCAGCTCAGCTACGGTTCTGGGATTTTCATTGTATGTTTTTGGGATGTCAAGCTGTCATTTAAGCAAAAAAAATCTAGTTTTTTTTAATACGCTACACGGGACTCCCCCCTTGAAAGATGTGTATAAATTTTTTTAAATGTTTTAACAGGTTTTACATCGATAAGCCAAAAATATGAAAAATAAAAAAAATTATGCTCGCAGTAAGAAAAGGAACGATGGATATGATAATAATAGTGATCTCACTTTAAATCATAATAGCGTAATTTCAACTATTCGAAGAAGTTTTTCTCTAAAAAGAAATGTACTAGGCAGTCTGATAAGTACCTGAAAATTCTAAGAGATGGCATTAGTATTCACTAATGTAAACCATTTTCGTCGAGCTTGATCCTTCAAATGACGCCTGTCGAAACTTCAGCCATATATGTTTACGCATTTACAAGTTACAGCACTGAGAAGCGACTAACCTGCGAGTTTTTTTAATATAGAAAAATCTGAGTTACGAGTTTTGATCAAACACTACTATCTTCGCAAGAAAACGATATCCGAGAACGAGGCCAAGCTGTGTCACTGAAGTTAGGGATATAATTAAAAACTTGAAAAACGGTAGACTATTAACGCTGAAATGCCTAAAGACGGTGGCGAATACATACCCACATAGACTGTGCGAATTGATAAATTTATGTTTTGAGATGGAAGACGTCTCAGACGATTGGAAAGAAGTGATTATCGTACCAATATACAAAAGAACGGGAGATAAAAGCGACTGCAATAATTACAGAGGGATTTTCTTATTAAGTAACGTAAGTAAAATATTCTCAAAAATACTTATTCGTAGGTTGATAAAAATAAAAGAAGCAACGATTTGGGAAGTCCAAAGTAGGTTTATGCCAGGAAGGTCACGAACGGATCAAATATTTAGCTCAAGACAAATTACAGAAAAATGTTTGAGAGTAGAAAAACAAGTCGTCTGTGCATTTGTTGGCATAGAAAAAGCTTCTGACGAGGTAGATAGAAGTTAACTTTGGAAAGTGCTGAAAGCGTATGGAGTTAATGGATGGCTCCTACAGGCTATA
>NC_046660.1:16296211-16297394 GCF_010883055.1 Belonocnema kinseyi
AATATATCAAATAAAGTTGAAATGGCAATACATAGACCCTATATTTATACCAACTGTGCAATCTGCTATCGAGACATGTACTTATCCAGAATAAGATAAGAGTGAAGTTATTTCAATTTACATAAGAATCTTGCACATGATATGCGGGAAAACTGATGGACAAAGTAAGTAACGACATAATTCTCAAGGAATGTAGTGCAGAAGAGACGTTAATAGACACATGGGAAAGAAATCAATTACTAGACAGTCTGATAACTACCCGAAAATTCTAAGAGATGTCATTAGTATTCACTAATGTGAACCATTTTCGTCGAGCTTGATCCTTCAAATGACGCCTGTCAAAACTTCAGCCATTTATGTTTACGCATTTACAAGTTACAGCACTGAGAAGCGACTAACCTCCGAGTTTTTTTTTAATAAGGAAAAATCTGAGTTTCGAGTTTTAATCAAACACTACTATCTTCGCAAGAAAACGATATCCGAGATCAAGGCCAAGCTGGATAGGTATTATCCGGACTCTACAACGTCAATTGGAACGATTTCTAAGTGGTTTACCGAGTTTCGTTGCGGCCGTACGAGCACAGTTGATGCTGAACGATCTGGGCGCCCAAAAGTGGTCACTACACCAGAAAATGTCGAAAAATCCATGATATGATGTTGAATGATCCCAAAGTGAAATTGAGAGAGGTAGCTAATGCTGTAGGCATATCATTGGAATGTGTGGGCAATATCGTGCATTCAGTTTTGGGCATGAAGAAGCTCTGCGCGCGATGGGTGCCGCGCTTGCTCACAATGGACCAAAAACGAATTCGTGTGACAACTTCCCATTCATAACCATGGATGAAACCTGGATCCACTACTACACTCCTGAGTCAACGCAACAGGCAAAACAGTGGGTTCCACCGGGCCAAAGTGCTCCGAAGCGTCTAAAAACGCAACAATGGGTCGGAAAGGTTATGGCCTCCGTATTTTGCAATGCACATGGCATAATATTCGTGGACTATCTTGAAAAAGGTAAAACCATAACCGAAGCATACTATTCATCATTATTGGACCGATTAATAATCGAAATCGCCGAAATACGACCGCATTTGAAGAAGTAAAAACCGCTTTATCATCACGACAATGCGCCTGTTCATTCATGCTTAGTTGCACAAGCAAAATTGCATGAAATCGGCTTCGA
>NC_046660.1:16297494-16299399 GCF_010883055.1 Belonocnema kinseyi
GAGCTCCAAGGAGATTATGTTGAAAAATAAAAAAAAATTTACCCAAAAAAAATTGTTTTTATACTTCATTCTAAGGACTTATTGAACTACCCTCGTACCTTACTCATTAGATCTTGCAACAAGTAAGCCTGTGTCTTGCTGGTACAAGCAGGTTTAAAATTGGGTGTGGTTTTTATGACCAGAGATTATAAAAACTGGACGATAGATCTTATCCTGGAAAGTCAACAATCACTTGTTTAGATGCGTCTATTTCTGAACGTTATCATATTCAGCGTAAATAAGACAGTTTATCGTCTTAGCGAGTGGTTAATAAAATCTCACCTCGATGTTGGCAGTGTTGGCATGTCAGAAAACTTTTTTACGGCTAGTCCGTATTTATTCAATGCTTCGATGTATGCTCTGTTTGCATAGGCATTGTATAGTAGGGATACAAGTTTTTTATTAAAGTGCGCATCATATGGTTAAACATTAAGTGAATTACTTTTCTTACCGGTGCGAAATTCTCCAAATTCGTAAAATTTGCTTCAGGTTTTTTTAAAGCTTGTAACTTGACTTTTATACTGATGATTATGTGTGCGAGATTGATATATTTTTCGCGGTTACCAGTGATGACGAATTCCATAAGGAAATCGTCCGTCTGGGAGGAAACATGTTTTTAATGGATTTATTCTCTCCATGCGTTCTATAAACGTCTGGGTTGGTGGTAGCAAAAGAAGGTTCGATTTAGTTTTTAAAGATTCATTATAGTACTAAAGTAAAAAGGACATTACTTCATTTTACTTATTTCCCAAAATATCAATAATTTGGGGTTTTCAGTCAATAAACTACCACGTTTCTGTCTTATCTGACCTTACTAGCTGTTCTTGTCTTTGTCTTCTTTTTCTTATTTGTATTTCTACTACTCTAATTATTTTTTACTTTACTTTGCCCTATTCTCTTTACTCCTTTTTAAATATTTTTCTTGATTATTTAGCCACGACGTTATAAACAGATCCACTTATAAGATTTTAAATGTTGCTAATTGGTTTTTGTTAAGATTTGATATTTCCACTGTCAAAATTCAGAATCTGTAAAGGTATGCAATTAGATTAAGAAAACTGAGTAATTGATGTAGATCCAAATACATAATTTTGAGTTGAAACATGAATTATTCGTAAAAGTATTATTTGAACAATACCCGTGATTCGTAGTTCACATACATCATAGTAAGTTAATATTTTTTTAGGAAGAACCCAAGCCAGGCTTGGTGGGTAATCAGCAAAGTGGGTGTTACCAGAAAATTCCAATTACTGCGGGAGAAATGAATAATGCGTGACATTTTTCCGCTACTTACAAAAACGCCACGACCACTTATTTAACAAAAATTTGCACCAATTTTTTCCATTTTTGCATAGAAATCCTCTTCTTCCTCATCTTTCAAAATTAGTATCACATGAGCACATCTACGGGGTTCCTCTGAAGTCCATAAAACTCTTTCCCCTTATTACTTCGTAAAAACATTGGAAACTGTTTTTCCTTCCCTTTGTAAATACATTCAAATGCATTTTTTATTTCAAATGTGGTTTAATCACGAGGTGGCTGAACCCATGCGTATTTACTTATAGTATCAATCTCTTCCTACTACTCGTCCTTCCAACAATATCTTCCTTTTTTCGTGAAAGTCGCTTTTTATTTCTGTTACGCTTACTGTGACTCTTATCTTGTATCTCGCTGTAGGTACGTCTATCATCGATAATACCTATTTATGCTTTAATTCCACTTTATATGCGCACGAGCTTCAGGTGTAGAAAAAATTTTAAGGCATACTAGGCAGTCTGATAAGTCCATGAAAAATGAAACACGGAGACGTTTTTTTGGCCAAAGTCGGTTTTATTTTTCAACATACTCTCCTTTTAGGTCGATACA
>NC_046660.1:16299499-16308959 GCF_010883055.1 Belonocnema kinseyi
AATGTTTGATTACCGCTCTGAACTCGTTTTTTTCCAGTTTTCTTAACGAACAATTTTTTTTTTCAATTGGTTATAAAAACACGTAAACTCAGAAGATGTGGAATGTGACTGCACAATATATCTAGTCGGGAGTGGTGCTGACTGAAAACAGATGATTTGGAGCGATTCGCGCGCCATCTGTTGGTCATTCTAAGGACCTATTGAACTACCCTCGTAATTGTCAATTTCAAGAAATGAATTTTTCCTGCTCCTGAATACACAAAATCAAAACTTTACCATTAATAAACCTCCAGCGGCTTGTGTCATTGCCAACCTTGATGGGACAAAGGTACCTAGATCACAGTGGATTCCAATTCACATGAGTAAAAATAGTCGAGGGACGTACTTTAAAAGCTATGGAATACTGTTTCTTATCCCTCAAAACCTTTATCGTCTGCGAGAAAATTGTACCTTGTTCAGAAAGTACGAAATGCAATTATGATGTGTGTCTTCGGAGACAGCAAGATCAAGAGCAACATAATCTACAGAATCAGGTGAAGCAATTAAAGTATCGACGCTCTAAAAGATCAAATAGAGGTGTGACACTCGATAGATATATGATAGCCTTGAAGGTAGCCACGAGTAAAGAAGGAGAAGCTAAAAGCAGAAAACAAACTCTAATCGATGTTAATAAGAATCACTGGGAAAAGGCGATGAACGAAGAAATGTCTTCCTTATTAAGCAACGATACCTGAAAAATTGTGACAGCGCTAAAGGATAAAAACATTATAACCTGCAATTGGGTTCTTAAACTCAAACGGAATACTGATCAAGGAGTGAACACAGTATTTACGAACAGTATTTACGAACTCAGGCAAGCAGCAAAGGTATGGAATGATCAACTAGATCAAATTTACAAAGTATGATTTTTAGAAAAGTGAAGGAAATCCCTGCTTGCACATTAAACGCAATAAAGAAGGTATAATTTTGTCTTATTGTTTACGGTGATGATTTTTTAATTTCTGGAAGGAACATGAAGTGAATAGACCAGCTTGAAGGTCTTCTAGAAAAGTATTTTCACTTGAAGGATCTTAGAAAATTACAGCACTATTCAGGAATTCCCGTGTAGAAATCGGCAAGTTACTCCCACTATCCACGCTTGGGCCAAGCCGAGGGCCCCCCAGCTTGGTTCTAGCTTGTATTTCCTAGTGACTATAGCGCGAGTCCGGCTAGATAGCATTACTCCCAATTTTGGTATTCTTTCGCACTGTACATGAGAAGCGTCGACAACAGGATTGGTTACCGTCGTGGACGCGATGCGAACCGAATACATTCGAAGTAATCTGAATGTCAAGAATAACCGAGCGACAAGCAAGTGTCAATCAGTTTCATGTTTTTGGTGTTTTCAATTAAAATACATTTTAGTCATTAGGGCTAGGTATAATATGCGAAACATTTCAACATTCCTTCAGATCCAGGATACATAAAGTCCAGAGAAGACGAAACTTCGATGGAAAAAACCGATAAATATAAAATGCTAATCGTGGAATTAATGTAAGTAGCGCACCGATCGAAAAATATCAGCAATAGGTACTGATCATGCCGTAAATATGAGAAACAAAAGAAAAGATGCAAGTAGTTTAAATAGGAACGATATGCGTAATAATATTCGTGATCTCACTTTAAATAATGATAGGATAATTTCAAATATTTCAAGAACTTTTGATCTGAAAAGACAAATATCACTAGAACGTCTGTCTAAGCTTGATGCTTATGAGCGTATAACGTTGAATGAATGTAATACAGTATTCATTATTAAAAAGTCTGTCTTAGATTCAAATTCGTGAGAGTTGATAAACGATGCATTGAGAGATAAAAAATTGCAAGCCCCGTTGAGAGATCTCAGTTTCCCGTGTTCCTTCAGGAAATAAGTTTACTGCGAGAAATCGTTGGGAATAGGGATTACTGGAAGCACAGTGTCTTACCCACAATTATTTTGCCTCTTCTTTTTTCTTTTTTTGTCTTATGACGTCACGTCTTCAAAAAAACGAAAGAATTACCGCTTAAAATAGTAGCCAAAGTGGCAGGTAGAAAACAGGATAAACACATAGGTTTTAGATATTTCTTGGTAACGAACGACGAAAAGAAGAAGGTAGTGTTAGAAGTACGACTAAACAAAAAAGTACTTTAAAATATTATTTTTAAAACAAACATAAGTTTACAAACACACAATGAAATTTTCTCACACTTCATCGTATGTTACTAATAAAAATTTCAAATTATTTGTCTAACCGTGTAGGTATAACGATCACCTATTAAACAAAACTTTTCTTCTAAGAATACGCAATTACCAAGCATTAAGAATTTTTTTCAAACTTATATCACTGACAAAATTTAATCATTTGCAAATGTCATAAAAAATGTCTGCATATAAAATAGACATCTAACGTTATTATTCCTTGGACAATTTCAGATTAATAACGGCCATTTGTAGATTGAAGAATTTAAACATATTACTGATCGAAATATAACAGTATTTGACTAAAAATATGAATAAAAAACGCAAAGGGAATAGATCTGTCTGCGTAAAGCATAGAATTGACTTTAAACTACCTTGTAAATATCTGGAAAAAACCTGGAATTTAAAAGCCAACATTTCCCCAAATAAACGCCTAAAGTTGAGGGGTTCATTCGAGGAGTTTCCTATATTCACTGCAGAGATGATAACTTTTTGGGACATTCTGACATCGGAAGATGGTTGTATGTAAATCGTTATAAGCCTATAATAATTCTCCTCACAAACTATTTCGTTAAGAATAAAAACAGAACTTATTTCTATTTTTCTCTGGAAAAGACGGGTTGGGCAATTGAAAAAAAATTAAAGCCTTGAGAACCATTACTTATTTATTTTTTATTATCATTTGTAATTAAAAGTCGCTCGTAATATTTTAAGATTACTTCAGATCACCATTTTTTTAGTTTACCATTTCTTTTATTTTATTTCATGCCGTAGATTGTCCTTGACATGCTGTATTTTAAAATTATTTGAAATCGGACGAAGGTGACCTACAGGAACTTCCGCCATTTCAGGTTTATTCAATTGGGTAATAATACCGCTTTGCATGTTCATTTTTACCCGGACTTTAAGACCTGTACGAGAATTATATTGGTATATTCCAGCAAGAGATTTATTACTTTCCAATATTGCAAATATGTCACCATCAAATGTTGATAATACAATTTGTTCTTGGGCTGGCACATAGTGATTCCGTCCTACAAGCAATAAAATTTGTTTATCTGCAGGAAAATTGTATCTTTGAAGTTGGAAAAGCAGTTCCGGCTTCTTTCTGGGAATAAGCCGAATAAACTGAAGTTGATCAAGTCCACATACAGATCCGTCAGAAGAAGGAAGGCTGGTGGGTAGAGGCATGCATCTGGGAGGAACAGCCCTGGACTGGTCACCAAATTTTGGTTCAGCAGGAAGATGAGACCTGGCAGAAGAATTTTAATTTTTATAAAAAAAGGAAGAAGAAAATGAAAAACTCAAGAAATTTAAATAACATTTAAATCAAATTTAAAATCATATTTAACGTCCAATAATCAAGTTATTGTGCAGAAGTCCTGTCAGTACAAAAAAGTAGAAAGATAAATGAGAAGGCAAACAACCAAATCCCCTCCCTTTTCTCTTTTTTTATTTCGTCTTTTTTATTATTACCAGATCACAATAAAAAATCATCAACGTTTTTGCACCCATACAGTTTTGTTGCTTTTTCGGTCTGCCAGAATTTTGTTCATATTTTTTTTTGCCTTCATAGGAGTCCTGCATGATTGCCGAAAGGTTGGTGATTATTTTTTACAAAGGTTTTTTATTGCAATTTATTAATAGTAATTAAAATATCTAAGCTTAATTGGTTAGAAGCATTCTCATGTTTCTTTCCCCTTTTTTTATTTTTTTCCAAAAAGGGAAACATTTTTCTGTGTTTTTTAAGACATTTTTTCAACCTTTTCTCAAATGCAACTAAAACTTTTTGTTCGCCAATAAGATAAGCACAAATATCTGCATTATTATGAGGTTTGTATGTTTTTTTAATAATAAAAGTAATTCGATGTAGATTAAATTTTCAATAACAGTAACTGTACCATTATTTGCCGTAGGAGTTGTAAAAATGATTTTGCCACAAATGAGAAGAATTAAAAATAAAAAAAAATAAATTGCTGAAATACCAAATAATACAAGGTAGGTTAAATAAACTGCAGAATCAATTGAAAAAAAACTTGAAAACAAAATTTGACATCCATTTCACTGAGAAGAATTAAATTAACTCACCCGTCACTGCGGTTCACATGCTCCACTCTATAACCATTGAACAAAAAGCGCTTTGAGCCTACTGGAATTTCCTTGTCATCATTTACGGACAATAAGGTAATTGCGCCGCTTTTCATGTTGATTTTTACCCGTCCTTTAGCTTGAATGCGAGGATCAGTCATATATATTCCAGAAAGAATATTAGTACTGTCCAATATTGCAAAGACATCATCATCGACTGATGATAATACAATTTGCTCTACGGTTGGCAACGGCCGAAAGATTCTTGGCAGTGGGTTTATTGCCAATCGTTTATTTTCACGAAACTTGTATCTTCGAAGTTCAAATTGCCTGTCTGGATTTTTATATGGAGTAATCCGAATAAATTCAAGTTGATCAAGTCCATATTCATGACCATCAGATGAAAGAAGCCTCGTAGGTGGAGTTATATATGTGCGTGGAGGAGACCGGGTTCTTGAGCGAAGATAAGTTTTGGCAGGAGAAGAAGATCTGGTCAGAGAATCTTGTCTATCAGAAGAAAGAGAACTGGCAGGAGAATGCTGTCTAACGGACGAAGAAGCAGAAGATTGACCGACACGAGGAACCTTAGTAATAGGAGCGTCATTAGGAACATGTTCAGACTGTGCATTTATCTCTGCAAGAAGAAAAAGGCGAATACGTTTTATTTAAGAACCAATATTTTTGTATTACTAATAATAATCTACAACTATACATTATGTTTGCAGAATAAATTCGTTTGTATACGGAAAAAATATAAGGTTTGTTTGGCCATATAAATGTGCATACAATCCATGTTGCAGGATCAACTATAGGACATCCCTTGAAGATTGGTAAAGCGAATATATCTATAAGGTTAAAAGAAAAGTTCTAAATCGAAAATCTCAGAAAGTCGACTCGATCGTTTCGGGCCGTCGTCTGGGTCATCTAAAAACTGGCTAACCCGATCATTGTGAAGGATCGATTTGGTCATCTTGCATGGTCGATCTGGCTGTTTTAGACATTCGTCTCGAACGTATCGGATGGTCGATTCGATTATCTCAAAAAGTCGACGTGGTACTTTCGAAAGGTCGATTCTATCATTTTAAAGGGTCAACTTTATTATACCGAAGTGTCAAAATAAATATTTAAGGAAGAAAAATTTAATTATTGCAGGAGGTCGATTCGAAAATCTGAGTAAGCATTTCAATAATAATCTTTAATAAAAAATTATTAATTCGTATAAAAATAGACAAAAATACAATTAATGAGAAAAAAGTTAAGAATTTAATTTTAACGCTTTTTATATGCTTTTTATAAAAAAAACTATTCATGAATTGATAAAAGCCATCGTACTATGCAATTAGTATAATTGCTTTACGAATTCTGATACAGAGTATACAATATTCAAACTAGTATTTAAAAACATTACATAAATTAGAAATAAATCAATTAGGAATATAATTGTAATAAAATAAATTATAAGTTAGTTATAAATGGGTTAAATTCGGTAAATGCTAAGAAACTGTACATAAGTGACAAGCCTTTCAATGGAAATTAATTTAATTTAATTAATTTAATTTGGATCACAAACATTTAAATCCTTCTTTAAAGCTTCATCTAAAAAGTAATACTAAACGCTCAATCCTTAAATACTAAAGCTACAATACTTCAACGTTTACAAACGTTGCTTTCCAGATTATTTTGTTCTTTGAAGTTTTTAAGGCAGAAAGTCAACTGTTTTAGAAAAAAGTGGCTTTTTAAATAAGAAAAGATAAGTCTTTAACAAAAAAGTTAATTTGCAATTAAAAAATTATCAACTTTAAACAAGTTTCTCAAAGCAAAAAGTTAAAATGTCGACAAACAAGACTAATTTTCTACCCCAAAAGAAGCATTGTTAACCAAATATATGAATTTTTAAGCAAATAGTTGAACTATCAACCAAAAAGTTCAATTTGGAAAAAAGGACATTTACAGAAAGAAACCAAATGAAATCTTTACAGTGATTTCAGAGTAAACTTTACCTGTTACAATTCTTTTAATCTTGTTTTGTTACTATGCAAAAAATTCAACTTTATCTACTTGAAAATTACCTGCAACAATAATTCACTTCTTTTCTATCTGTGTTAGTTTCATTGTACTCAAAAAACTTTAAAAAATTTAAAATGAAATGCTTTATTTTTCACTCAAATTTTTGACGAGGAAAATTGATTCAATAGTTTAACTGTGCCAGGCCACTTTTTAATCAAATTCTATTAAGTAAACTAAAACCACAGAAAATGAGTAACATCCTGAAAATTAAAAAATAATTTCAATAGAAAAAAAAAACAAATCTTTTACAAAAAGATTAGTTTAATTTTCTGCTAAAAATATGAATATTCTGCTAAAATTATGAATCACAAAACAAACAAATTTGTCAGAAATTACGTAAATTTTGTTCCGTATAATTAAATTTTTAAACTAAGAAGATTAATTTTTGAACAACAATAGAAGATTTAAAGTAGTTAAATTTGAAGTTAAAACGTTTACTTTTTACCTTAAAAATAAAATGTCAACAAAATTTATACATTTTTCACCGAATACTTGAGTTCTCAATTGAGAAGATTAATTTTCTACATAAAAAAAAGGATGAAATTATTTGACGAATTTCTTATCTAAAACAATAGAATTTTCAACGCAAAAATGAGAAATTTGAAAAAAATAGTTCAGATTTAGGTTGAAAAAATAATTTTTTACTCAAAAAAAGAAAAATTCCAAAACGGAAAATTAATTTTTAACTGAAGACATAAATTTTCTTTATTATTAATTACCTCTAAATATATTTGGCAATAACGCTACCCCTGCCATGTGCTCCTATACGAATCTCATGGATCTCAAAGGTGGAAGGATGTTACAAGTGAAAAATAAATATTTGCTTTTAAATTAATCAATACAATTCAAATTAAAGCTAAATATATTAATTCTGGAATTATCAGTGATTACTGAAATAATGATAATCTAGTGCAAACTTACATTACCCTAAAAAATATTAGAATTAAATATCTCAAATGTCACATTAGTTATGTCAAATATTATTATTATAATAATAAAATTTGGCGACGTCTTTACGACATCGTTACGACATCTTTACGACAACTTTACGACAATTTACGGCAATTTAATCAGTCATGATTAAAAAAAACACATACATATGAATAAAACAGTTTTAAACACTCTTGAGACGGAAATGACCAAATCTGGAAAACCAGCATAAAATTGGACAAAAATACAAAAGAGGAAACAAATTACAAGGAGAAGACAGGGGAGTTGGTTGGTTGCCTTCTCATTTTTCATTTTTCTTTTTGTTATTTTTGTTTCAGAAGGAAAGTTATTTTCTTTCCTTTCGTAGCAGATAAAATTGTTTTTCCTTATCTTCTACCAAATTTCTATGGGAACAATTTATGGTTTTTGTTCCAAATTTGGTCGTTGGATTCTTGGTGTTTCTTGCAGGAGTTCTGCATTAAAAAAAATTATTACAGATTTTTTCTTATAAACTTAACTTCAAATATATTTTTCTGGAAATTAGAATAAAATATTAAGTTTACTTTCATATTCGAATATGAAAATTTTATACTCATAGCAATTTCAATTGTGATTATAATTTGTTATTGTTGAGATATGTGAGGACATTTGAATTTCGCAACGTGGGAACAAATCAATATTTTAAATTAAAAAGTTTTCGATTATAGATTTTCATTCATGTTAAATTAACTCTGTAGCATATATGATTAAGTTAAAGAATAACTTTACGTGCAATCTTCAGGTTTTTGTTTTCATGTGGGACAAGAAATAAATGAAAATTTTGCTTAAGAAAAAATTGTATTACAGATTTGTCTTATAAACTTGATGTTGAATATGATTGTTAAGAAGTGAGAAGTGAAGATTAATTATAATTTAATGTCTTATTGTCATTTTTTGATGTCATATGTCACAAGATTCGTTTCTTGCAACGTGGCACTAAATCAAAATGTTGGTAGAAATTTGTTTTGGTACAAATGATCAACATCAAATTTTTGATACAAACTATTCAATAATTAATTTTATACTATTTTTTAAATATATGAAGTGTTTTTTGTTAATAATATAAAGTTAGGTAAACTTACTTGTACATTTAAGCCAAGCCGTGTATGCAAATAGAAGCATTAATATCTTCATTGTTTCCAGATGCCAGAGTAGATAACGATAGAAAAACCAAGACTGATTCAGAATTGGAAGAATTTCGTGGCAAGCGGCTGCTTTTATGGATTATTTGCAAATGAGTGGATGCAAAAGAATTATAAGGTTATAATTTCTCATATCCCCTGGATTCATTACTCACAGAAATATTATGAACTTTGACGAAAACATTTTATTTGTCATAAGCACTATTTTGTCAAGATAAAGTGTTAAGATAATAAGGTGTGCTTCGCTTCTTCTTGCTCAACTCTTGTCATAACTCGTTTATTAGGCAACTTTATACATTATATTGTGACACGGTCTTCTGTATTTGTGTTCGTGTGAAGTTTTTAGTTTCATTTTGTTAGTCTTGTACTCTATTGATTAAAATACTCATTTTTATTTCTTCGGTGCTGACATTGTAGTGTATTTAGCCATTTAGCCTGCGTCAATGTTGGGTTGTCCATATCGTCGTATGGGGATCTGAAATAGAATTAATGGACTGGATTTGCATAAACTTCAAATCGCCGAAGGCTGGCGATACTTGATCAGGTCTAGATCACAGTTCCTTGCTCATTTCCAGTTTAGGTATCGACCCTGCAGCAAGGATCAGATAAAAAACCCTTTACTCACAATAGTTTCCCCTAGCTCTGTCACTGCTACAGTCCTGCTGTCTGGAAACACCGATGCGATTCACAGCGCAGTATTGCAAGCACACAGGGAAGCGACACTACAGGTACAGGTATGTATAAGAAAGCTTTCTAAGGAATTCGGAACCAAGCAGGATCAGTGGATTTCTTAAAATTACATCACGATTCAGGAAATAAAGACATACATCTCCGATAATCCTTGTAGAATCAGTTTGATTGAAGTGTCACGTCCTGTGGCCTACCAGGTGTATACATATGAAACCGGTATTTTTTCAAGAAAAAAACACATTTATTTCAAGAGAATGATAACAAATATTTTATTCAAAGTATGCGC
>NC_046660.1:16309059-16316861 GCF_010883055.1 Belonocnema kinseyi
ATACGCCAATTAGCACAAATGGTAAGTTCCGACAGTGCCTACAAGTGTGCCTACTGGCCGCTAGATGGCAATACCGGTTTCATATGTATACACATGGTATAAGAAAGGATTATGTTCTTATCAAAACGCACAAACTCGTGCATATTTATTATTATCCAATATGTTAAAATCAATATTTTAAACATCGTTGTACAAACGACGCATTTTTTACATCTTGACTTTCAATACACCGTCTAAATACAATCATTTCTCATCTACAAATCATTGGCCGCTGCTCATAAAAGTCAGCCACGAAACATTAAAGTTGGTGGCACAATAGCCAGTTCCTTGGACTCAAGGTACTGCACCCCGATTCTACGCCTTCAGATATAGACACCTGGATATACATAAAAATCAATTGATATCAATTGTGTCGTCCCCTCGCCGTCAAGTTTTTGGTTATCAAGTTTTTGTTTCTGATCACAATACGAGTAGAATCTAGCATATATAAACTCAGGGTCTGAATCAAAAGTCAGTCTAACATCGAATTTCAAATCGGGCGAAAGCTTTGTCCTAGAGTACAATAGAGTAAATCTTAAAACTATTTTATTAATTAAAAGACTCCGGTTATTTGGAAACGATTTCCAAATTGTGGAAATACAAATTTCAATATAAAAGTAGAATCAGTGTTGTGCTTCCGAAATTCAATCGAATTCGAGTCGATTAGAATTTCAAATCCCTTTCAAATTAGTGAAACTTTACTGAGAAGATCCCCTTTTGACAATACCATTGTCAACCATAATTACCCCTGAGTGCCAGCACGACTACCTGAATCCTTCCGAACCAACGACAACAAATCTCATCGAATAGGAAAATACCAGTTTTAAAGGGATCTTAAAATATTCCAGCGATCCCCAGTTTTAAAAGTGCGAACTGGATTATAAAAATTGGTAATTCATCAACGAGTTTCGAACTCAAAATATTTACTATTTCCTTGAAACTCAATCATTAAGATCTAGTTTTATTTTAAGGTAGAGATCTGGAATAGAGAGTTTCTGCTACCTATAAGACTGCAGTGCAAATCAACTCTCAAATCAAAAATACCAATACATTTTAAAATTAAATCAAGTATTGACATAATCCTTTTCGATATTTTCAAATTAGCTATCTTTCTTTAAACCTGTAATTTCTTTAATTTAATACGCTTTTAAATATTGTATATTCAGTTGCATTTCAAGTTATTTGTAGAATAGTATATAGTTATCTTGACCTTCGGAAGTTATTCTCATCCCTGTTTCGGAATCGTAGATTTCGTTCTAAAACGAGAAACCCTTTAAATAATTATTTTTAACAAGGTAAGTTTCTGCCTTTTAGGACATAACAGAAGGTTGAACCATTCACAATTCGAAAGACGTTTTTAAAATCAAGACTAAGGCAAGGTCGCTGAAATTCAAGGTCGGATAACTTGAAGATTCCCTCAAATAAGAACAGAAAACAGAGCTGCCAAATAGATCTAGGAATTTACCCCCACCATACCTACCTTTTGGGAGCCGCAAGCCAGAAGTAGCATGATTACCACTGCCGAAAATGCACGACTCGAAATTTGGTTTTCACAGGTTTTCTGCAGCACGATGCTTGCCGGTCTGAAATCGTCGAAATCCTTCGTTGGTCTTATATTTATATCTTGATCGTCATTTAAAGGTAATTGAAAAAATTGGCGATTTTAATGTTTCGCGTGATTCTTAATTTCATGCACACGTCGATTTTGAGGTTATATTTTTTCAGGTGTATTCAGGTGTATGTTAATATTCTAATTAGGAAATATTATATTAATATTGATGACTAGTTCACTAACTTTTAATAGAAATAGTTAAACTTTCTACTAAAACAATTAGTTTACTGCAGAACAAAATTTAATGTTGAATAAAGTACATAAATTTAAAATAAATTTTTAATGGTTTTAAACAAAAGGTGAAATTTTAATCCAGAAAGGTGAATTATATACTAAAAAAGAAAGTTTTAATAAAATACATGAACTTTGCACAAAAGAAATTTATTTTCTGCTAAGATTAATTTTCTATACATAAAAATTGATGTTTAACCATAGATAAATTTTCGAAAAAATGATTAATTTTCTACCAAGAAAGACGAGTATTTAATAAAGGCAAAAATTTTCTACTAAAAAATATCAATTTTCAACGAAAAATAGAGTATTTAAGTTTGTAGTTTGAAAAAAATTAATTTTTTACCAAAAACAAAAAGAATTTTTTACAAAATCGTTAAATTTGCAGAAAAAAATGCTTCTAACTAAATTGATGAATCATCAACCAAAAAAAAACTAAATTTTTAATAAATCAGTTCCACTTTCAACCATAAAAGATTTTTGAATCCCGTTGAAATTCTTTAAAATCGCTCTATATTATTGAAATTCATTTAAAATTTTTTAAATCTTTTAAAACATCCTTAAATATTCAAAAGCCTTTAAAGTCTCTTTAAATTTCTTAAAGCTCTTGAAAATTCCTTGCACTATTAGAAATACCCTAAAATATTTCAAATTCTTTAAAACCTCATATTAAACTACCTTAAGCAATTAAAAATTTTTTGGAACCTTTTAAAATACTCTCAAATATTTAGAAAACTTCCAAATCTTCTAAAACACCTTTACATTTTTACAGGATTTCTAAAGCACTTTGGAATTTTTCAAATAATTCTGATAGAATTGTTCAAATTCTTTGAAATACGTTTAAATTATAAAAATAAATTGAAAATTCATAGACATCTTTTTCAACATCCTCAAATATTTAAAATACTTTTGAATCTTTTGAAATATCTAGAAAATTTTGAAAGCTCTAGAAAGTTACTTGAAATTGTAAAAATACCCTTAATTATTTCAAATCTTTTAAAATATCATACTAAATTATTGAAATCGATTAAATATTGAAATTCCTTCGAATTATAAAAATAATTTGAAAAATCCTTGACACTCTTAAAACATCCTGAAATATTTAAAATCCTTAAAAATATTTTAAACTTTGTTGAAACTTTTTGAAGCTCTTAAAAATTCTCTGAACTTTAAAAAATATTCTGAAATATTTCAAATCCTTTAAAATCTCATATTGAATTACTGTAATTAATTGAAAATTCTTTGGAATCTTAAAATTCTCTCAAATTTTTGAAATCCTGAAAAATCTTTAGAATTACCTACAACTTTTGCTTAAAATTTCTAACAGACTTTAAGATTTTTTAAATTAACCCTTTTAAAATTTTGTCCGAAATTATTCAAAAGCCTTGAAAATCTCTTTAAATTTTTTAAAGCTCCAGATTGAAATTCAGAAAACAGAAAAATTTCAAAACGTTAAATATTGAAATGTTTGTAGATAGAAGTTTTAAGCATGGGATCAATAAAAATCTAAAGCTTTCGAAATTTAATTTTTATACATTTTCAACTATCAAATAAGAATAATTTTTAAATCGGTGGGATTTAAGTCTTTAAATTTTGAATTGTTAGCTTGGAAGTTTATTTTAAAAAAAATAAGTAAGCATAAATAAATTGATAGTGTTTAAAACTTTAAAGTATGTTTTTCAAAAAAAATTTAATAATTTTATAGTTATGTACACAAGTTCTAGAAATAGTTAAACTTCAAATCCAGTAATCAGTAATCAATTGAAAGTTTTCGAAATTTAAATTAAAACTTGAAAGTTTATTCATAAAAATTTAATAATCAAACATAAATTGAAAGCGTTCAAAATTTCAATCTATATTTTTCAATTGGGAAATCTCTAAATGAAATTATTTTAGACTGAAATTTATAAAACAGAAAAATTTTACAACGTTAAAAATTTAAATGTTTGTGGATAAGTTAAATGAATTAATTAAAGTTATAATATAAATTACACAATTTAACAATTCAAAAATAAAGTTAAAAAATCAAATTTTAAAGACTTAAATCCCACCAAGTTTAAAATTATTCTTATTTAATAGTTGAAAATGTTTAATAATTAAATTTCGAAAGCTTCGGATTTTTCTTAATCCAATTTTCAAAACTCTAATCTACAAATATCTTAATATTTTACGTTAAGAAATTTTTCTGTTTTCTGAATATCAATATGAAATTTTTAAATATTTCAAAAGATTTTTAAGTATTTTAAATATTTAAGAATGTTTTAAGACATTTTTAGGATTTTTTAATTTATTTGTATAATTTGAAGAAATTTCAAAGAATTAAAGAAATATTAGAAGAGTTATTAGCAAAAATTGCAAAGTACTTAAAAAATATTTATAAAGAAGTTCAAGGTATGTCAAAATATTTTGAAGGAATTTTAATATTTGAGAGTATTTTAGAATGTTCCAAGGAATTTTTTAATTGATCACGGTAATTTCATATGATATTTTGGAAGATTTTATATATTTTAGGATATTTCAGTAGATTTCAAGGAATTTTCCATTGATTTTAATAATTTAGTATGAGATTTCAAAAGATTTGAAATATTTTAGGGTATTTCTAAAATTGCAACGCATTTTCAAGAGCTTTGGTAAATTTCAACGGCTTAAAAAAATTTCAATATACTTTAAATGATTTAAAATATTTTAGGATGTTTCAAAAGATGTCAAGGATTTCTTAATTTATTTCTATAATTTAAAGGAATTTCAAAGAATTTAAGAAATTTTAGAGGGGTTATTAAAAAAATTATAGAGTACTGCAGTTTTGTCTGTTTTCACGGAAATTTAACTATGGAAAGCATGCTATTTGGTATTTTAAAAGTTAAAGTTCTGGATAAATGACACTAAAAAAGAAGAAATAGTTGTTAATCCAAAATGTGAAACAAATTTGTTATTGATTATTTTTTATAGGACGCTAAGTTTTAATTTTAATCGTAAAATACATTAAAAATAAAAGGATTGTAGTGTAGAAAAAAGGCATAAGGTGCTAAAAAAACGAATTGAAAAAATTATTTAGGATGATAAGATCTAAATATTTGTTCTTAATCATTTTTTAAAAAGATTCCTTATTCTTTTATTAATAAAAAACTCTTGAAAATGAAAAAATTCAGAAAAACGTTATCAGGTGCAAACAAATCTTAAATATACAAATTATTCGCCTCAATTATAACTTAAAATTTGTTTGTGAGTTTATTGTAATAGGATGCCTTCTTTTCTAGATTTAAAAGCAAGAAAATAAAAGTATTTCTGTTTCAATATTGATAATAATTTAAATTAATAATAATAGAAAATTTATTGAAATAATACATTTTTCAGAGCAGCTACGAATAAGAATTATTCTAAGTTGAGGAAAAAATAATAGAGTCAGCATGAGGAATAAAATTTGGGCTTTATTTTACAATATGAGAAATAGCAGTCCCAAACAGTGGTACAGGAATTAATACAAGACACATTTGTTAAAACAGCCCTAGGTACGCCTAACTTGCAAATTTCCAAACAAGTATTCAATATGCTCTTCAGCTGCTGGATATAATTTTCCAGTGAAAGAAGCATTAGCATGATTTATGAATGTCAGGCGAGGGATTAGTAGAGGTACGAAATGTTGTCGAGGATTTCTGAGTAAGGCAACCAAGAAAATGCTTTCATTTCTTTCTATCGTACAGATGTATTCTACTGGACCAGAATTTCGCCCACGGTCCACATATCCATGTTTGCGCCTCAAACGTTCATAGAACCAATTACCTGAACTAAGCATCACCCGAACAAAGCCATGTTCATCTTCGTGAACAGAAGTTTGATGCCGCCTAGGAAAATTTTCATTTGAAGTAACGCGATGCATATTTCCTTCAATAATATCGTTAATTGCAAAATCGCCATCTATGACTTTGTGTATATTAATTTTGTCTCCTTCATGAATATCATAAAGAGATGAGCATTCATGACTTAGAACAAGAGGACGACTTCGCGTCACAATATTAGTGATAATAAAACGGGTATATGCCTCCTCAGGTGAATTGGGATTGGACACTGTGAAAAAAAATAAAATTATAAAATTCGTGTGCACTGGAAAAAAAAGATCTAGAAAATAGGCATTTGGGTAATAGGATTCATGTTTTAATTATTTGCTACAGCTACTGAAACATTTATTTTCGGCTAGGCTCGATTAGGGAAGTGAGAAATTACAGTGAATTAAGAAATAAATATATGTAATCAACATCTCTTGCTTTTATTCTTCGAATTTTTTTATGAAATCCCTGAATCTCCCCGTGTAGGAATCCAATCAGGAATCCGGCCGGGTCCCAGCCGGATAGCCCCGCTTTAAGCCAGGCGCTGTTCGGGGAATCCGGCCGGGATCCGGTCGGGTAATCCGGTCAAAAAGCGGTTAAGAAATTTTGCTTCAGGCGAGAAATTGGTAACTTGTTTTGTCTTTTAAGGCTCATCGTAAAGATTACGGTGAACTTTAAATGTCAAATTAAGTGAACCAATTCTGGCAAGAAAATTGGGGTAGAATTTTATTCCCTCATGATAGAATCTCATAGCAATTCGGAAGCCACGTGGTGATTTAAGGTTAGAAAGGAAGAAAGTGAAAACTGTATACACACAACTATATTTTGACAAAAAATAATTATTATTCGCGCACTAAGTGGGGGTTTAAAACTAATTACTGAAATAAGGTTGATTTTAACCACGAGTCTCGATTATATTTGCGAATTCTGAAGAGACGACGTGACGTGAGTGCAAGGAGCTTCCTCGTTCCAGGTGCGAAACTGAAAATTACTGAGTGTCTATGCAGACGACAGACACAACAGGCGCTATGTATGGCGGTAAATTTGAAATTGTACAGGCTAAACATTGTCTGAATTTTGAAAAGTTTATAAAAATTGGATCATTTCTGTTGTTGCACATAGCAGAATCGATAACAGTTTAATTTAAAATGTTAAATTATTCGAAAAAATTTAATGTTTTTTTTTAAGAACTTAAAAAAGCGCATTATTGTTTCACTGATTTAATAAATCTTTCATTTATAATTTTCAAATAATTATTCTTCTAGCATCCATAATTACGTGTTTGATGATATCACGGCTCTTAAAAAATATGTAATTTCTACAAAAAAATAAACCTGACCAGTGCCCCACCGGCTCCCGACCATGGGATATAACCAGGGTTAACCCGGCGAATATCCGGCCGGCCCCGGAATACGTGATTCGAGAAAAATGCAGCCCGACCTGAATTCCAGGAATTCACGTATTAACTGCTGAACCTATTTTACTACAAAATATTGTTAATCGTCCTATGTTACGCTATCAGAGAAAAGGGACACGCTTACTGCTTCAACTCGACCTTGGATGATTGCGAAAAGCAAAAGCAAAGATAGTAGAAATGTGGTATAGAGAAATAATATCATACAAAATAAAATAATCTTTCGGTTGCCATTACGTACTTAATTTCCTCCAGCAAACTCTATGATTTTATTTGTGAACTTTTATTTGGGTGAAATTCATATTTGAAGCTCAAACGGACACACATCATTCTGCAGAGTGTTATGTTCCATTTTTATTTTCATACAGGAATTTCATAAATTCATCACAAATACTTCAGAAATTGTGTGCTTAAAGTTTTATTAAATTATATTTTTTTCTTTTTCCAAATCTATGTTCAAACTTTAATTTTCATATTGCAATTTCCTTAAATAGTTTTTACATTTGCATAATTCACGATTGAGACAGTATCAGAATTCTCCAAAATTTGAGACCACCGTTTTTTAACGGATCTCCACATTTTAAGGGGTAAGGCCACCATGCAACTTTCAAAAAATCGAAATTTTTTTAGTAAGCCTAAAATATTTCTAAAACCCTGTAGAATGAGAAAAAAAATTTCTTGT
>NC_046660.1:16316961-16325768 GCF_010883055.1 Belonocnema kinseyi
TAAAAACTAAAAAAGAAAATTCAATAGCTTTCACTGTACTTCCGAAAAACGTTCCTGAAAATGTCCTTTTTTTTGACGCGCATGGTGGCCTTACCCCTTAATAGCCCCTGAAGCTGAAAATAAAATTTTGGCGATGGCGCCTGTCTGTCCACTAATCCGTCCGGGAACACGACAACTCCCAAAAACATAAACGCATAAAGTCGAGTTTTAGCATACCTTTTAGGTTATAAAAGAAAGAAAGAGTTCGATAAAAACGTTTGGAGGAATGTCTGCGTTTAAAATTCCTACATCATTTATTTAAACCAAGACTTTATTCCAGATAATGCGCCGCAGTAGATAAAGGTGATGTAGCAAAGGTATACGTTGTATATTACCGAACAAAAAGGTCGATTTCTCCCTTAAATGTTTCCACCTATAAATAGTGGTCTTCTTTCTAAAATTTTTGATGCTTTTAGTCCTCATTCAATAGGTTGAAAAATATCAGAAACAAGTTTTAGACCAACAATGACGAGAGTTTATGCTGAAATACATTTATATCGCTCTTCGTGCTTCATTATGTATTTATTTTGCGCTACGCGCTCGGTCTTTATATTTTCGTACATTCTTGCGCAAACTTTTTAAAATTAGGACTCAAAACATCCACTACTGGAATTTTGTGATTGTGAATTCTCTTTTGTTAACAGAGCTTAGCTCGAGAGTTTGTGCGCACCTACAACACGCAACTGATAGCACAGAAGGTAGTTTTTAGAGGTTAAAGTTTGTTTCACAAATTTAAAAAAATTGTGGCGAAAATAATGCATTAATGAGATAATGCGTTTCATTCTGGTCATACGGTCCAATATAAATAAAAGTGGATTCAGATGTCAATGAATCTTTATTCGTCATTTTAAATTAATATAACCAACGTACGTTTCAACCTAGTTGCAGGTCTTCTCCAAGGTAATATATCACCTAATTCGAACATTTTTAACAATATGTAATGCATTGGAAAGAAGTAACAAATTTAATTTAAAAACGCTAGTTTTTAGCTAGGTGTTAATGGTACAAGTAATTATTTGAAATTTTTTTAATTTATCTGCGATATCATCAGATATTGTATCTTACCGACAGTAGATCAACCCTCCAAACCACGAAGGCAGAAAATCTACACATATCGATCAAGTTAAGAATCTTCAATAACAGAAAATGCTTACCCTCTTAATAAGACTAGATGGAAAATAATATTTTAAATTAAAATTGAAATTATTTCTTGAAAAAAAGATCCTACTCCATCTTCACTCTATTGGGAAACGAAACACAAAACTTCTGATTTCCGGTCAGGTGCTTTTCCAATTAATCTATTATAGGGATCAGAATAAGAACTCTTAATTCAAAAAAACAACGCTAATTTTTAGCTAGGTCTTAATGGTACAAGTAAGTATATAAAATTTTTTTAATTTATCTGCTATATCATCAGAGATCGTACCTTACCGACAGTGAAGATGGAGTAGGATCTTTTTTCAAGTAACAATTTTTATTTTAATTTAAAAATATTATTTTCCATCTAGTCTTATTAATTTGGATACAAATAAACTTCAAACTTCAACAATTAACTGAATTGGCTCACTCCAAAATTGTGCTCCCTTATAAATGACTAGAGCATCATTGAGATGTCTTGGTTTTGGATATTAATATCAAAATTGACAGGCAAATTCATACATAACACAAAAATTTTTTGGCTCTAATGTGGAAATACAAAGAAAGTCATAGCCTTAAGACATAGGTCATTTTTCAAGGCCATTTAATGTGAATTTGTCATTCAAATACTGATATTCAGCCAACAAAGACAAGATGTAAAGAGGAAATCAATATAGAACCCATAAAGGCAAGAAATGAGCATGACTTAGTCAATAGCCAGCCAATGAAGGAAAATTATAAGAAGGACGTTTTCAAGACACGTCCTTCTTGACTCATGACTTGCCTTCATTGGCTGACTGTTGACTAAGTCATTCTCATTTCTTGCCTTTGTGGGTTCTATATTGATTTCCTCTTGATATCTTGTCTTTATTGGCTTAATATTAGCATTTAATGGCAAGTTCACATTGAATAACCTTGAAAAATGACCTGTGTCTTAAGGCCATGACTTTCTTTGCATTTCCCCGTTAAAGCCCAATAACTTTCATAAAAAACATTTTTTTGCAGAACTGCAGCTATTTCATGTACAGTTGCTGCGGGGTCCTTTGTATTTAAAAGTAAATATTAAACATAATAACATGAAAATCAGTTTTGAGATAAAAAATAATTTAATGTGGAAGCGTCATCATTTTGTTGCAATATGTTTTAAGATTTTAATTTTGCAATGTGGGAACAAATACAAAATTTGAATTCAAAAATTAGTTCAAACAAATTTTTATTTTGAATGCTATGTTACACATAATTATATCAAATTCAAGTGTAAGGTTAGGAATATTTTGACGTGCTGTCGTCATTTTCTTTGCTATCATATGTAACAAGACTTGAATCTCGTAACATGGCAACAAATCAAAATTTTAGATAAAAAATTTTTTTTTTCAGACTTTTATTCTAAATCTCATTTTGAACTAAATTCTACAAAAAACAAATGTAAGATAAAGAATAATTGTAGACGTAATCTTCAGATTTTTGGTTTTATATGACAGGATAAATAAATGAAAATTTTGATTAAAAAAAATTGTTATTACAGATTTTTCTTATACATTTGATGTTGAACATGATTGTCTAGAAGCCAGAATTTAAGATTAGGTATAATTTAATTTTTTATTATTAATTTTTTTAAGCCATATGTCGGAAGATTTATTTCTCGAAACGTGGCACTAAATAAAAATGGGGATAGAGATTTTTTTAGGTACCAATTTTATCCATAAATTTTGTCCTGAACATAATTGTATAAAGAATATTTTGTCGCTGCCATATGTTAGAATATTTGAATCTCGTGACGTGGCACCAACTGAAAGTTTCAATTGAGAAAAAATTTTGAACGCCGATATTTATTGTGAATTTTATATTGAACATAATTCCGTAGCATTTGAGTGTTAGATAAAAAATAATTTAACGTATGATTGCCACGTTTTTTCCTCTCCAAATGATACAAGATTTCAATCCTGCGATGTGCCACGAACGAAAATTTTAATGACAAAACTTTTTAAAACGAACTGTTCTATTATTCATTTCTTTACTATATTTTGAATATACAAAGTATTTCTTATTATTATTATAATATGCAGTAAACTTACTTGTACATTTAGGCCAAGCCATGTAGGTAAATAAAAGAATTACTATCTTCATTGTTTTCAGATGGGATTGTGTATATCGACAGAGAAATCAAGACTGATTACGCATAGGAAGAATTTCATGGAAAGCTGCGGCTTTTATAGATTATTTACAAATAAGTGGAGGCTGAAGATTTATAACGCTATTATTTCTATGTCTTGTTCGTACTTGACGTGTGCTCCGCTTCGTCTTGCTCAATTCTTATCACAACTTGTTTATTAGAAAATTGTGTACTTTATATCGCTGTTGATATTTAATTAAGAGACTTACACGATTCAACAATACCTGCCCTGAATCTGTGTTTCTCAAAAAATCGTTAACTTCAGTGTAATTAAAAGCTTAAAATTATAATATAGATACCCCGCATTAACCTTGCTTTCACTATTTGTAAGTGAAGGGTTAAAAAAACGACAATTCATATTATACTCAACAAACTTTATACGTTGTCGCGATATTTAAACATTTTATCTTTAAAAAATTAAAAGCCCCTCTCTAAAGGTTCGGATTTAAGAATTAAATTATTTGACCTTCCAAATATAACGGGATCTATGACCAAGATATTCTGAGACTGTAGTTAGCATTTAAAAACAGCTGCAGATAATAAATATTTTATCCTTTAATTTCAATTAAAAGCATCAATCAATTAAAAATAAAAATGCCTTATAATACAAATGAAACTTAATTCAGTGGCGTTGTCATCGTAGACTTAGTGAGGCCATGATAACATCTACCGCAGAGTGTTTTGCCGTACAACGAGGGGTTGTAAATATCCCCAGTTATAATGGAAACAATATTCACGTAAGAGACTTCATCCAAGATATTATAAATGCGGAATCATTTGTGCCAGCAAAAAGTTAAAAACAATATCTTAAGGCTGTATTAGCACGATTAAAAGTTGCGGCGAAAGATTTCATTCATGGAAAAAATTTACAACCATAACTGATTTAATAAATCACTTAAAACAGCGCTTTGCCCCTCGTAATACTTAGCGTGGTATTTGCACGAAGTTTTAACCAGCAGGACAAATTACAAAGGAAACGCGAGTGAATTTTATCATCGGATAACCCTTCTGAAACCTGAGCCCAAGCGGTCCTTCAAGACAAATATCCAAATGTCGAACAACTATTACCCCATTCAATGACTGTGCCCTCGAAGCTTCTCAACGAGACCTTCCTGACAGTATTTCGGGGTTGGTAGAACCACATGACCTCGCGAGTTTCGACGCAGCCTTAAAATTTGCACTTAAGCATGAGGCGAGACAACAATTAGGCCATCAATACCCAACAAATTATTATCACAGATTAACATATTATCAACCTAATGATTCAGGGTCACGGGATCGCAGTTAAGGCCTGATGCTCGTATAATCCTTATCCTTATTTTCCAACTGCTCCGTTGCAAAGAACAGGATATCTTAATCTGTATTATTATCATGATAAGATCAACCCTCAATTTCTTTCAAACAACGCTACTTTAAACTACAACCCTGCTCGCCATTTTGACGCAGCGACGGGCGAGACGGAAGAAGAGCGCCAGACAAGTGCACAAATCTTAATGAAAAGTGGACATTCACGCACGTAAAATCCAATCTGGAATCTCTAGCCGAAGAATTTTCATCCCCTGGTTTCAATAAGAAGAAAGTTTCCTTTTTGATCAATACAAGATCTGATATAAATATTATCAAACTAAATTCATTTAATGAAAAACTATTGGTAAACGAAAAAGAATGTATAGACATAACGAAATTTATTCAGAATAGATTTTCGATTTTGGCACAATTAAACTACCCATAGAAAAATCCATGGTAGATTTCCACATTGTGCCTCCAGAGTTACCTCTGACTACAGATGAAATTTCAGCAAGAGGATACCTCCGGCAAGAAAAGGTTAGAATTTTATTTTGGCATAATTGTATAGTTACCCATTCAAACCCTTCACAGCCGAATTCTTTCATCGATAAAGAGTCAAAAGTCGCACAGGATCAGACAAACGATTATAAAGGAGCAGGCTTAAAACGAAAAACTCAATATAAAAGCCACCGAGAAATTTGAACTACGAACGCTAACACGACCTGGCCGAGGGTGGCCTAGGTGAGAAACCTAGCCGCAAGACAGCTGCCACTTACCTGCCTGTCACGCCTAAATAGACCGAGTTCGTGGGTCAGAAGTGTCTGACCCACGAATAACCCTCGAAGTTCCTTTGAGTTTTTATGTGGTGCCAGATAGGTTCCTCCCTATCGAAAGCTCGGTCGCTGTCCTGGCGTCGCCTGACAGGAGCGCTAACTCTACTTCTACACCAGACACAAAAAGGGGGGGGGGGAGTCATTCTCGCGGGCGAGAGAAAAAAGTCGTTCTAAACGTTCAGGCCTGCGTAAGTCAAGAAATCACTTATTTACTAACACCAAGAAAACAAAATCAAGTAACATTGACTTTCTCTATTTGTCTGACTACCTTCTGAGAACCTACTGAGACGCGAAAAGAGAACCGTGTTCGGGAACCCGCGCACTGTATGAGAAAACTCACCGGAGAAACCGGCGTCCTATGACCCGACCTCCTCTTTCTCGGCTGATGCCACACTACCCCTTTTTAATACATCAGGTCTAGCAGTATCCCGGTTCTCAAGCCGACTCTGGCGTTTTCTTGGTCGCTTTCCTCAGCTTGCTGCTGTTTTCCGTCGGATCTTGCCAACTTCCTACGAGGCCTATGTTGATTAGTTGGTGCCAACAGACAACCTCCAATGAAATATTTCGCCAATGAGCTATAGATTGGATCTAGCCTACGGACCGCTAAGGTTCCTATTGACTGTACGTGCGCCATCTTTGATATGGCGGCCGGCTTTCTCTCTCATTCCAACGCGTGGTCGCTCGTTAACGTGGTGTTGTAGGGTTCATTGTGTCTGTTCAAGGTAGTCCATTCGGTGCTGCCACTCACCGACGTTCGCCGAACTACCTCCTCGTGCCACCCGTGCCGAGAGGAGAGGCGCGAACTTGGTGCGCAGTCCTTCCGTATTCAACCCTGTCACCTAGAGATTCTGGTGCAAGGCTATAGTACTGTCTGCTCCGTGTTTACAACTGTCAGACAGTTCCTACATTTCGTGGTAGAATTGGACTGTAGGTTAGTACACTTTTCAATCATAAGCAAAGAAGAAATCCAAAATTTTATCAATAACGGAAGTGAATTAAGCTCATTGAATCAAAGAACCTTAACCTTTCGAGTCAAGAAAATTAAGATCTTGAATTAAGCAAAATTTGTTGACTGATGCACTTAGGTAGTTTGATTCTTCAAATTAACAAAATACATGTTTCTGGATTAAATATGGACTATTTTGCAGAAATAGTTTCCGGATACTCAACAATGGGACTAAAGGGAAAACTATTAAAAAAGTAATTAACTTTAATAACATCAAAGTTAATAAGATTTGATGTCTCAAGAATAGAACTTCGCTAGTAGGAATTTGACGAATAAATTTCACATGCCAATGAATTGATATAAACTTGTGTTAAATAGAATACAGATTTTCTAACAGTAAACACATGGAATTGGTCCATATTGTTTAGTACGTGGAATAATAGATAAAAATAGGAATTTTTATGTTTAGCGCAAAACTATGCAGAAAAAAATCTCAATACAAATGGGTACTAGCAAATACACTAGCTCAACCTTTTGAATTTTCTTGAAGCAAACTACAATTATAATTAAAGGAAAAATATTAAAAACATAAAAATCGAAATAATCACTTTAGCCTTCATACTATAATTCTTATAACTTTTAATACCTAATAATACATGCGTACAGGAGTGAGAGTAGTAATAAAAAGTAGAAACTCTCATACTTAATTAAATGAAACACCAGAGAAATTATACAGCAATAATACATGCTTTTATTTAGAATCTGGGATGTGCCAGAGATATATGTGATCAAACAAGATTGGTGAACTTGCCCTATTTTCCTGATGCCTAAATTCAATGAGTTTCTAATTTCTCAGGAAAACCACGAAATGTGATCCCCCAGTCAACTGTAATTACTACCAATTTTGCACTTGTGTTTTGATGGGCACTAACAAAATGACGAAGATAACACTCTTTAAGTTTTCATCAAGGAGAACGAACAAATTAGTGGAAGAAAAAGAAGAATCTCCAATTCCATGCGAGGGAAAGCTGTACATTAATTTTCATATTATAAATGCATCACTTCATCATGGCCGCCTATTACATGAAAATTAAGCTTCTCATGATGAGGTTCCACCTATATAACAGCAGAAACGCCTACAAGGAGAATAAAATGGCAACAACTTCATCGTACTTTATGGCTGCAACTCAATCTAATTCTGATATAACTTCACTGTCGGAGGAACGCCTTTAATGCAAACCCAGCTGGAAACTACATTTGTATTCCAATCGATAAAGACCTGGTAATACTTAATTTCTACGAATCAACTGACTCCTCTCCCCAGAAATCCTACCATTTTCGAAGTTTACCCTTACAAGCTACCATCAGTGATAAATTTCATGATATGGATAAAGATTACATCAATATTTTAGAATCCATAATAGCAAATTATTGTAATTATACAACCATGTAAGAAGTATTAAGTAGGCTATTAGATTACTAAGAAACGAAATAACACAAATTTGAAAATCATGTCGTCGCTAATCGTCAATGCAACATATAGCCGCATGAAGACTAAACATCAATCATTTCAATTTTTTATAGAAGGCGATGAAAAAATGTAAAGAGGGAGGATAAGAAAAGCCATTTCATTCTTTCCACATCTTTAAACTTTTATTTCAATAATTCTGCTGCTTTAATTTGTCTCATTCTGTTTTATTCGCCCCTATAAACTAATAAGTATCGCTGACTACATCCACAAATGTATCACCAAAAGACTCATGTTCGCACAGGCGTGAGGTAACATGCGCTAAAGGCTTCTCCTTGTGCGAAATAAAATCCTGAAACAATAATAATCCACCCACACATCTAAGGTACGCCCACACTAAGATAACGATACCCCGACAAGATGGCGAGTGAGTAGCAGATAAGGAAAGCTCTACTACAACTGCACTTGACGACGTAATACTTCAATATAGTAGCATCATAAGTGAAACACAATTAAACTGCGATACGCAACCTGGGACCGCCTGCAGAGAAGAAACAGAAGATCAACACAAGCAAACCATCAGAGCGCTATTACGTAGAACTATAAAACTTAAAGATCATGTCAAATCTACCTCACGTAAGCTGACAAAAAATAGTAACAGAATTATTCTCCATTTGAAGTATAGTGGTAGGTAAAGTATACAAGTGTTATCAAACCAAACGTGTATGTCATGTTATCACTGGTTCATGATTTGCTTTACATACCAGGTGTATACATATGAAACCGGTATTGCCATCTAGCGGCCAGTAGGCACACTTGTAAGCACTGTCGGAACCTACCATTTGTGCTAATTGGCGTATTGTCATCTGTCAACAATATCCAATACCAAACATTTCAAGTTTCATATGACATCGTGATTTTTTT
>NC_046660.1:16325868-16331376 GCF_010883055.1 Belonocnema kinseyi
GCGAGGGCGCATACTTTGAATAAAATATTTGTTATCATTCTCTTGAAATAAATGTGTTTTTTTCTTGAAAAAATACCGGTTTCATATGTACACACCTGGTAATTTGGGTAGAGAAAGTTCAAATTAATATTCTGAATTGTCTCTTGAAAATTGTAAATCGTTCTAGTAGTATAATTCAGGGTATCAATTAATATAAAAAATAAAATCGAAAATCATAAAAAATTTAAAATGCCTTGCAAAATTGACCGTAAATTAGTAATTAGATTGCAAAGTTAAAAATTATGAATACAAACTGGTAATTAAAGATTTGAAATGCAAATTTATTTAACCATCAAATATTTGAGCAATTTTAAATATCACTAGATACTTAAAGATATTTATGTTGTCCTCTTCAAAGTAATCCCCCTCAGATATAATACACTCGAGCCAATGCTTTTTCCCATCATCGAAGCACTTCTGATAATCATTTTGTGGTATAGCCTTGAGTTCTTTCAGCGATCTAGCTTTTATCTCCTCAGTCGTTGAAAATCGATGTCCTTTTATGGGTCTCTTCAGTTTTGGAAAAAGAAAAAAGTCACTTGGGGCCAGCCAAGTTCGGTGAATATGGAGGCTGAGGCATGACTGTGGTGCTGTCTTTGGTCAGAAAATCTTTAACAAGCAACGCTGAAGGAGCAGGTGCAATATCGTGATGCAAAAGCCACGAATTGTTTTTCCAAAGTTTTGGATGTTTTTTGCGTATCGCCTCTCGCAAATGGCGCATAACTTGAAGGTAACACTCCTTATTGACCGTACGACCTTGTGGTAAGAATTCCTGATGCACTATGCCACGGTAATCAAAGAAGACAGTGGTCGAAACCTTCACATTTGATCGAACTTGACGTGCTTTTTTCAGTCTTGGAGACTCAGGATGCTTTCACTGAGACGATTGGGCTTTAGTTTCGACGTCATATCCATATACCCACGATTCATCCTCAGTTATAACCCTTTTGAGAAAATCAGGATCATTATTGACTTCATTCAACATCTCCTGAGCGATAGTCATGCTATGGATCTTTTGATCAAAATTAAGCAGTTTTGGAACAAATTTCGCTGACACACGTCTCAAGCCCAAAACGTCCGAAAAGATCGAATGGAATTTGCCAACCGATATGCCAACATCTTCAGCACCTTTTTTGATGGTAATTCGGCGATTTTTAAACACCATTTTTTCTACTGCTTGAGCGTTTTCATCTGTTGCTGACGTACTGGAACGTCCAGGGCGAGGTTCGTCTACGACATCCTCTCGGCCTTCTTGGAACAGCTTGTACCACTTATACACATTTTTCTTACTTAGAGTATACTCACCGTATGCAACTGTCAACCTTGCAAGAGATTTAGAGCACTGGATTCCATTTTTCACACAAAATTTAATGCAAACTCTTTGCTCCATTTTTTTCGAAAGAAGAAAATCGCCGAGCACACCAAACCCTTCTAACCTTTTACGACTCTACCAGAAAAACAACACGAGCTATATAGTCAAAACTGTGAACATATTGCCGTGACGAGTGTGCCAACACAACAAAACCAAAAATTTTTAACTTGAATGTACGTAGCCCGCGAAAATTGAAAAGTCACCTTACTTTTTGAACACACCTCGTATATCATTACAATTCATAATATGCGTAAAAATTGAATTCTAGTAATTCTTATTTCCCTGTTTTTTATCACTTGAAAAACCTGTATAGGGTCCTATATAGGATCCTATGACCTCTTTCGTCTTTCTGTGCTTTTTCCAAAAATTTAATTTTTTATTTTTAATCTTATTTTTTACGATTAAAAGGAAATATACTCTTCCTATCGAAAAATTATTAATAATAACTTTATAGACCTTTTTAGGTGTTGCTTGCGTCGTTAGTCCAAAAACATTTTTTTAAATCTTGTTTTTTACGACTAAAAACAAAAACTACGCATTCTATCGAAAAGTGATTCACTGTAAATTTGTAGTTCTTTCCGGGGCGCGCAATTTGAGCTCTTTTATTTTTGTCGTATTTTGCATGGTTTGACCAAAAAATTGAATTTTTAGATTTTCCATTATTTTTGGTACGATCAAATTTAAAATATTCAACTTTTTGACCAAATTCAAAAAGTTGTTATCATAATCTTGTAGGACTTTCAAAAATCAACGTTTTGAATTCCTTGGGTTTTTTCATATCATGCGTTGTTTGGCTTGAAATTTTCATTTTAGTTTTTTTTTTTTTATTTTAAAGATGCTTTACCTCTGATAATTTTTTTTAAATAAAAAAACGTCATTAGGATAAATTATATGAGTTGTTGAACACTGTGAATAACCGTACGTAAAATTTTGAAATCTTGGAACCATGTGGTTTAGAAAATTTTGAAAATGCGATCACTTTTTGGGTTATAAAGTTGATTTTGAATAATGTCAGCTCTAGCGAATAAGATTGTTGTCCCGAACATAGCAGCATACGGGGGGCAGTTTTTAGGGTTTGATGTTGGTTCCACAAATTTGAAGCAACTCAATCGAAAATAATGCACCCATGTAAAGTTAATTTTGAATCGTGTCGGGGCCAACAAAACGTTTCGCTGGCCCCGCCAGTGTTTTTGATAAAACAGTTACTTCCAGTGATGTACGAATCCTAATTTTTATTAAACAACTTTAAACAAATACTGCACTTAATACTTGGCCGAAAAAAGTTAAATTTTCGTGGATGGTGGTGCCGGCGAAATGGTCTTTGATTGCGGGGCAATTAATATGCATCTTGCATTATACGTTAAATATTGTTCATCACAGTTCGTTACATCATACGTTTTGTAAATATTTACAATATTGTTTTCTTAATTCATTCAAAACTTTTTCGAATATTTTGTACATTTGTAAGATTTTTGAAATTTACTCTAGTAAACTATGCGTATTGTATATCTATGGTCTTAAAAGCCATTCATCTGAGTTACGCAATAATCTTCAGCCTTTATTTATGCATATTCATCTTTAAGATAGGCTTAGGTTTTTTTTTTAAATATAAAACGATTTTTCTAGTTCTACTTTGTTGTGACAACTATTTCATAAGGTTATGCTTTGTTAAAAATAAACATTAAATTGTTTCAGTAGAAAATGTATTACTGATATGTTTTTAATTGGCAAACAACAAGATGTTGAATTTTTCTAATAAAATGGTTATTTTTATTATAATAAATCTTAAAAATTTGTAATAATAAATATAATAGATATTTAATTTAGAAAGATAAGGTTTACAGACTCCACTTGGAATCGAACACCATTAGGTGTTCTCTAAGATTTGACAATATATAGTAAAAGATTATTGCTTTACTAATAAAGTTGTTTAAGTAGGGGTCGACTCGGTAGAAGACATAAATAATCGTAGAGCTCGTTTAAAATGCTTGACAATAAAGATTAATTTATGCAAAAAGCAATATCAATAATGTCAAATAATACTGATGTCACATTCTTGATACAAAAGCTCTTTCAATTTCTCTAGTTGACACCATTTAACATCTCAAATTCATTATTCATTATTCTTAAGATATTAAAAATCTTTGATATATCTTCTTTTACCTGGGGCAACAAGGGGGCGCAAGTCGCCGAAGAGAGGTTGGAAGAGGTATCAGGCCCACGCCTATAATGAGAAATTTATAAATAAAAATTTTTATTGTAAATTTGATTTTGAACTTGACTGTATAACATCCAAGTCTTAGATTAACAATATTTGCATTTTTAATTGTTACACACATGTTGCCAAATGTTTCTATTCATTACTTAGATACTATTAGGTAGAACATAACAAAAATTGTACCTAAGAACATTGATTGCAAATTTTTATTATAAACTTTTTTTACATAGTTTCATGAAATATAAATTGAAGGTAAAGAATAATTTAACGTTTTATTGTAATTTTCTTTGTTACTATATGTTGCAAGGCTTGAGTCTAGCAACAAAGAAAAAAATTAAAACTTGAATTAAAAATTTTTTCTATTCCAAATGTTTATAGTAAATCTCATGTAGAACATAATTCTACAGAAAACCAAATGTAAGATAAGGAATAATTGTATTGTAATTTTTGCATTTTTGGTTTCATGTGGCACAAGAACTAAATTGAATTTTTGATTTAAAAAAATGGTTATAATAGATTTTGCTTAAAAACTCAATGTTGAACACGATTATCTAGAAATCAGAATTATAGCTTGAGTATAATTTTATTTCTTTTTGTCATATTCTTAAGCCTCATGTCACAAGATGTGTTGCTTGCGACGTGGAACTCAACACAAGTATTTATTTTAAAAATGATGCATCAAAAATTTTTATTAAAAATTAAATATTGAACATAATAATATAAAATTCAGTTTTTAAATGAAAAATAATTTAATGTGGAAGCGTAATTATTTTGTTGCAATATGTTTCAAGATTTGTATCTCGCAAGGTGGCAACCAATACAAACTTTGATTTAAAAAATTAGTTTATACAAATTCTTATTTCAAATGTTCTTTTACACATAATTATATAAAATTCAAGTTTGATATTAGGAACAGTATGACGGGCTATCATCATTTTCTTTGTCATCATATGTTACAATACTTCAATTTCGTAACGTGGCAGCAAATTAAAATTTTAGTTAAAAAATTGTTTTATTATAGTCTTTTATTCTAAATCTTATGTTGAACATAATTCTACATAAAACAAATGTATCATAAAGAATAATTGTATGCGTAAACTTCAAACTTTTGGTTTCATATGACAGGATAAATAACTGCAAATTTTGATTTAGAAAACTTGTTGTTACATATTTTTCTTGTATATTTGATGTTGAATATGATTGTCTAGAAGCCAGAATTCAAGATCAAGTATTATTTAATTTCTTATTATTATTTTTCTAGCCGTATGTCACAAGATTTATTTATCACAACGTGGAATTAAACAAAAATTAAGGTGGCCATTATATTTTTCCCTAAACATAATTGTATAAAAAATTTTTTGAAGTTGCCAGATGTTAGAATATTTGAATCTCATGACGTAGCGCTGAATCAAAAGTTCAATTAAGAAAAAATTTGTACGGCAGATATTTATTGTAAATTTTATGTTGAACATAATTCTGTAGCATATGAATGCAAGATAAAAAGTAATTCAATGTATGATCGCTATATTTTTTCTCTTCGTATGGTGCAAGATTAATAATTCATATTATTAATAATATAATATGCAGTAAACTTTTACTTGTACCATTAGGCCAAGCCATGTAGGTAAATAAAAGAATTACCATCTTCATTGTTTCCAGATGGGATTGCGGATATCGACAGAGAAATCAAGACTGATTCCAAATAGAAAGAATATCATGGAAAGCTGCGGCTTTTATAGATTATTCAGAAGTGAGTGGAGGCTGAAGATTTATAACGCTTTTACGAGGGTGGATTGATAAGTTTCCGGCCTGACCAAGAAAAACAACGTTTTTAAGAATTTTTTTTTTATTTCTCAACATAATCTCCTCCAAGGCTGAT
>NC_046660.1:16331476-16339593 GCF_010883055.1 Belonocnema kinseyi
CTACAGGCTATCTAAGGATGGTACTATAGAACGCCACCTCAAGGTAGGCCTAGTGGCGCCATCTCTTGGTCAGGCCGGAAACTTATCAATCCACCCTCGTATTCCTTTGTTTGCGGGTAATAATATAATATTTTTATCCTGATTGAGTTCCTAAATTGCGATTTTTCTTGTTTTTAAAGTTTGAGGAAGGAACTTGAGCTTGGCGTAAAATGCTTAAATTAAAAACCGTTAGAAGTAATCAAAATGTATGGGGTCCAATGTGGATCAAATTTTAAATCTGAGTGTGTTTGATAGAAAAAGGTTGGATTTCAATAGTTTTTTTGGGGATAGTGCGCAAAAGAAATTTGGTATCTTGTACTCTTTCTTTCAAGAAAAGCAAACTAGTATTATGCAGGATTCATTTGGATTTAGATATTCCCGAATTATTTTTCAGTTGTAAGAATTTTGGGACGATTTTGTTGTCCCTGCACCGTTTGAAAAAAGCTAAAGGTGATAGTAGATTACCCTCAGAAGTCCTAAGCTTACTAAAGATGTTCATTTTAGTGAAAATACTCTCCCCGTGGAGTTCTTTAATAATAGATTTAATGCTTTCGCTACGATTTATTTTGATAACAAGAAATATTTCAGGTTTTACTCGTGTAAAAAATTTCGAAATTTGGCCGACGTTCTAGCCTATCACGCTCTGACGCTCTGGCCAATCACAGGCATAGTAGAGAGTATATATAAGAACAAACTAACCTGATACATTAGTTTCAGGTCAGCCTGAAGATTAGCTTGGCCTGAGAAATAAAAATTGGATATATTGATATATTGAGATATATTGAGTTTCCTAATTCGAAGCTGATGAGGTTCTTCAGAAAAGTTAACCAGTTCCGAGAAATTTGTCAAATAATTTGGACTTTAAAATATCATGGCTACTGAAAATCATCTTTGGGTAGCAATTAGAAATCTTACTTTTAATTAAAAATAAAATAAAAACTCCTCCCGAGATATGGGAAACAACGAAAGTTATTTTAATTGGTATTACTACTGATGGAAAGTGAAAAAATTAAGTTTGACAAAGTTGATAAAAAAATATTTTTGTAATGATGGTTCAAGATTGTAGGTTACAGTTTAATTAGTACTTTGGCACTACAAAAAAAGAAAAATTATTTTATTTCAGGCCTTCTTCTTTCAAACGAGAATTGTACTCTATTTCAAATATTTGAAAACTGAATGTGGCCAGGAAGAAGCAGAAGAAACAATCAAACATTTTTCACGAAGATAATGTTCAATCTAAAAATTGATTTAAAAAATGTAGTAATGAGCAGTAATGATTCTTATTGACTTTTACGTTCGCAGATAATCTCAAATTCTTAACACTTCAAGTTAAGATAACGAAACCCTTATTTTACAAATTGAATAAAAATAATAAAAATAATATTAAAATTTTAAATATAAAATGTATCAAATGCTTAAATATAACTTGAATTGAATACGTACTGTTCATTTATAATTCTTTAATTTTTCTTTAATTCTTTAACTCTGAAAGGTAGTCCGATTGTACGGCTTTAGAGCTTATTTGTGAAACCTCACACTTCACAATCTCACTTAAGATATAAATCAAGCCATGTTGCGAGTAAATATTGCTTTTAGTTAATAAATACTCCTGACGGAGTCGCCACAGTCGTTTACGGTAAGAGTCCCAAAGACCGATTGACTAGGAGCGGATTGAATACTGCTTTTCTTCTCCTTTCTTCTTCTTTCTTTCTACCCACTCTCCACTACGCCAAGGAGGGGGAATAATTAGCCTAGGTCCGGAGAGAATTTACTTCAAGCTAATAAAGCGTGACCTATTTGGCCATAGCTATGTAGAGTAATAGTTTTAGGACTTGTAGTGAATCGTCGAGATATAATATTGTGTCATGGTCTAACGTTTTTTGTTAGGAAAACGAATTGGATTGGAAAAAAGAGAGGTTATCGTACGCAAGGTAACTGGAAGCACAATGGAAATGGCGTTGTCTATCAAGATGAAAGTGCGAATTGTGATTTAAATTTGAAAATAACAGGAATGTGAAACTGAACGGAACGAAAAATGGCGAATAGAGCTCCTGTTTGTATGATTATATAAAAAGGTTAAATAAGTAGGTTATTGTTTTTAAAGAATTGTAAGATAGAAAGAAAAGCTTTGTTTTTAGGATTGTAGAGGAAAGGTACTATACTGAACGGTGGTAAAAACCCGTTTTTAATCAAAGATTACTAGAGTTGTTTTCTGGAATCTGAGTAATCAAGGCAGGCCCATAGCACGTGATAGATATCCTCGTCAGGGAAACCGCACAAAGCGCACCCCCCATCATCGATAAAATTTTTTCTAGCTAGACTAGCAGCTAGGTTGTAGTGATTGGTCCGTAACCTTTAAATAATTACTATTGATTTCCTATCGAGTTTATATTTGTGAAACCATGGTTTGTTAAATTTCGATGAATCAAAAAAGGTTTTAAAGTAATATTGGCCAATTCCTGAAGATTCCGAGGCTTTACCCCAATCTACTAAGGCAGAGTTTAGGTGTAGGAGAAGGATTATTGACCAAATATCAGTTTGTGGGAATTTTATATCCAGAAAGGTTCCATCTTTAGAGGAGACAAGTATCCGTCCTCGTACGCGAAGAAAGGAGAAGACACCATAGGCGTAAAACGTGAAATTATTTCGCAGGGTACCTTAGTAATGTGACTACGATTGCCAAGGCCGCCACAACACCCCCCTCCTAATTGAGATTTTATGTTCCACTTGTAGATCGCAGAATGAGTTAAGACGTAAAATCTGTCCTGAGCTTAAAACGATGTTTAAAAATAACAGTCGGTCATTTGGGTTTATCACAGATTAGTAGTTCTATAAAAAGGTTAAATATAAGTATTAGATGTGACAATTTACACGTATAACATTTTGAAGCGTGAAACATTGTTAACATTATAAATGATATAATGCTTAATCTAATGAAAGATACTTAGTCTAATGAAATTAAAGATGCGCGCATTATGAGATGATCAGTTCTTCAGCTAGCTAGCTATTTTTATGATGTACATTATTTACAGAGTCGAAGATCTAAATTTATGTTAGTAGTGACTAGTTAGAAAAGTTGTTGTCTTGGATTGCTCAATTATTTACATAGATATAATATTAAGAAAATTTCTCGAGATCAACTTTCATGAAAAGTCACTTTTTTCCTAGTGTATGTTCTCAGTACTGGTGAAATCTCACCAGACGAGCCTAACTTACTACCTAAACCTAAAGCTTCGACATCGTCATGGACAAATTGCGCGGGCTTATTATTTTTCATCGATACTTGCTTAAACGTTCCGTTAACATCTATCTCATATACTTTAACGTTCTTTCATTAATTTTGAAAGGGCCAAGATATTGGCGTTCCAGGGGATTCTTAGCAAAGTCCTTTAAGAATACGTGCGTGGACGTGGACAAACTTTTAAACACAAAAGGCTTGCATGTGTGTTTGTTTTCTGTGCAGAATCTCGCAAATTAAAGGATAGGGGAGGATGTGGAGCGTCGAGAACTGGGTGAAGTCAATGAAGGCAATTGAATATAAATGGGGTTTATTTAAACCAGCTTACACTTAGGTCAAATGTCTAAAGAGCAGACAGCTTTCAAACCCGAGCCGGGCAGCGAAACTAAGATCGAAGAAGCGGTGGTTGTTCGAACCCGGGCGGCGAAGCCAAGGTTCCAAAGCAGATGGTGTTGGTTCTCGTTGATAAGACTGGTGGTTGATCCTTTCGGATGGCGTGGCTTCCTGGTGGACTGGTGGCGTCAGGAAACCAAGGGGTTGCGAAGTGGCGAAAAAAGGTACCGACGACCACTTGTTGTAAGCATAAGACTCAAGACAGCTTAAGACACACAGGTTGCGTTCAGGGCCAGCTTACGCTTATATGGACTTGGGGTGTGGTTCCCCGCTTTTAATCATGGGCTCTTAGGGTCGTACGATAGCAGGGTGCTTGTAACTTTGTTACAGTTCTACAGGTATTGCTTCCAGACTCTTCATATATTCCCGAAATTCTTCGAGAAAAATTTGAGAATTTGAAGCAAAGTCCTCAGGCAATACAAATTCGCCCGGTATTCGTAATACCATTCTGTAAACAAATTCCGCCGGCGAGGCACCGACTTCGAGTACATTAGCTTGCAAATTACCAAGCTAATTTGCTTACAAATTTTCCTTTTACTATTTAACTCGAAGAGGCGTCGATCTGGGTTGCGATATTGATTTCGCGCAGATAAAAATGGTGCCCTAGATTACTTTGGGGTTACCACCGAACGAGGTGGTCCGCTTGTGAGGCTTTAGAGATTATTTCTAAAACTTCACTTCCAAGTGAGAATGAGCCGACTCCATGCTGTAGGACGGCACTCGCGGGATTCCCACACTTCACAATCTGACTCAAGTAATAAATCAATCCATGCTCCGAGTGAATATTGCGTATATTTAAGATATACTGCGGACATAGTCGTCACAGTGGTTTACGGCCAGAGTCCCAAAGATCGACTGACTAAGAGCACAGTGGGTACTGATTTGACTAGTATCCCTCCGCGGACACCAAGCAAGGACAAACGCTTAAGGCGTGAAATGTCAAAATAGTTTTTGAGGGTATCTCAGTAGCGTGACTACAATGGCCTAGGCCCTCGCAACACTACGATTCGGAAAATTAAGACAGGCATCTCAGAAAATTCTTTCACAGTAAGTTTGATTGAAAGTTCAACTGTTAGCAATGCGGATGATGTATCTAAGATCAAGACAAAGGCATATTCGCTGAAACAAGAGGGTTCCTCACTTGAAGCTAACCTGCAATATCATCGGAAAGCTACGCTTCAAACTATCCTTTAAATCCACGGGTTACCTTAATACCCTATTGCTTTAATATCCGTTAACTGTCCATGAAATTCAACCAGGGGTAGCCAGACCGGGTTACAAACAGAAACCTTGTCGTAATAGGAATAATTGAGGAAATTTCTGCACGTGAAACCAAGAACAAATTTTTCACAAAAGTAATTCTTGAATAAAATAAATTACACAGTTCTGAAAAATTGCAATTTAATAAAAAGCCTTGTTTTTTTAAATCTTAAAAAAAAATTATAGGTAAAAAAATTTAATTTGTGGAAAAACACTTCATGGTGCACTGGAATAATGATGAACAAATTCCTTTGCCTAAATTATATTTACAAACTTGCTCCAAATAATTCTTATATGCAAGGCGCAGTATTTGTTTTAAGTGAGAAAATTAATATGAAAAGTAAAGAAAAAAATACATATAAAGAGAAACAACATAGGATACAATAAAATGTTTAATATTCAATTTATTCGCCTAAATCTGATCTAAAAATTTGCCAATGACTTTCTCTGGATAGGCTGATGACTTCTCTAATTGTAAAAATAAGGCAATCAAAATACTTGTTAGCGATTAATAATTAGCATTTTGAATACCTTTCGGGCGATATCCAAAGGGCAGCCTGTGTGATATTATTGCGCGTGCGCAGTATGGACGGTAGGAGATACGGGGGAAGACAGAGAAAAATCGGTGACAGATCGAGCGAACGCACCACCCGTACGCAAGTGAAAATATCGAGCGAATTATGCGAGTAACTAACCAGAACGAAATTAACATTTTGCGCGGTCTTTTTCAAACGTAACATTGATTCTGATAAATTATAAAACTCGCGAATTAAGTAAGCGCGCTTTAATGATCGAAGAAACTTATACTTTTACATACGTATGTTACAATATCTGTGCAAATTATAAGTCGTAATAATATACAGTTATTAACAAAATATATTGCTTAAGGGCATCTTCGAACAAATAACATTGCTGAATAAGGAATAAAATAACAGGGTAATAATAAGAAATAAATTTTGTACTTTATTTTGCAATAAGATAATAGGGATGCTGCATTAAAAGAGTTAAAAATATTTTTAGAAACTTGAAGCAGTGAATAAAGCTTTGGATAAAAGAATCTTTTTTTAGGTTACTCATATTTAAAAAAAAGGAATTTTCAGTTTACTTCGGTTTGATCACATTTAAACAGATGTGAATTCACCAAAATATACGACTGAGCGCCAATAAAACCACATTGGTTGCCATGTTACTTTTCAAGATTTTGACCTATCACGTTTTGCGGACGTCGATTATTCATACTTGGAAACCTATACAGATTATTATCTAAGCTAATTTATAAATTCCTAATAACAAGACATCGAGAATAAACTTTAAATAAAGCCGGATCAAAAGTATGAAACAAGAATTGATTTAGAAATCCGTAAATCTTGTGAAGAAAACAGATTATTAGCTAGAAGTGGTTTGTGGCTAGATATTATTCTAGGAACGAGAAAGATCCTAAAAAATTTTTATTTGTTTACCGAAAAAAATACGAAAGCGTCGGCAATGGGTAGAAGCTATTTGGGAAGACTATTTTAATTCTTTTTTTCCTAATTATTATTCATTATTATTTGATAATGAATTAATAATGTCCTTTACAGACATTTGTACACTGAAATTCATGTGTATAAACCATTTTTAGTGATTTTTTCAATTTCAATAATTTAGGTAGCTTGAATTTTCTCGCAAAGAATGACGTTACAAAAATATAGACGATCTAGGCTTTGGGCCTAACATGTTTCTTCTTCAATAAAAAATTCTTTTGCTTTGGAACATAATAATGACCTACTAAAGAATTAAAATATCTTTTTATCTTATTTTCTGCAACATCTCCATTAGTAGTCTCGGACGATAGTACAAAAAATTATATGATATACATTTATTATAATAGAGTATAAGATAATATAGAAAAGTTCGCGTGTCGGATAAACTTTAATCGAATCTGAAGTACGAAATACGTGATAAGCATTTTTTCGTTAAAGCTAAAAGAGCTTCAACAAAGGAGAATTCACAATCACCAAATTACAGTTGTCGCGGATTTTTCCTGTTTTTTTAAAAGATCTGGTATATATGTAGAGGAAGTAAAAAGACGGAGCAAATCGTTCGAGTTGAATAAACCTGGTGTATCATACAGCATAGGAAGATGTTCACGAAAATTAACCCGACGCAAAACTCCTTCAATAATATCGTTAGGTGCAAAATGGAAATCTACCAGGTTTTGTATTTTAATTCTGTGTCAATAAAAAACATCACAAGGAGAGGCTGATTGACTACTCTAAAAATAAAAAAAAATTCAATTCATTTACACTGGAACAAGAGCAATTAGTAGACTAACATTATAATTAACTCAAATTTATTTCAATCGTCTGAATTTATTCGAACTTCCTGCATTTCCTTAAAACTTTAAATTTAATTATGCATTTAACCAATTTGAATTTTTAAGACATTTAAAAGATGGAAGTAATTCTATAAATACAAAATAGAGGTACACAAATCTGTAGAATTCTACAAATGAAGAAATTCACGTAGTTTTTGGTGTTCGCGAAATTCAAGGATTTCTTTGGAATTCGTAATAATTAGGAGAATCGAACTGATACAGACGAATTTTAATTATTTTGGAAAATTTTTAGATCTCACGGAATTCAGGACATTTGAAAAATTCAGTTATGGGCTTGGCCTCATCCTCCTATCTTATTTTTCTTACAGTGTAAGAGTGAAAAAAAACTACGAAACTGCGAAGACTATGAGAAAAGAAAGGAAGTGTTGGAAGAACGAGTAAAACACCAAGAAAGTGGTTTAAAGTATCATTTCAAAAACAACAATTAGTTTTCAAAAATACAATGACGGTTTCTTATACTTAATCGTAGTGATTGTCACTGTAAGTAAGTACGCATGGGTTAAACCTGCTAATGCTAAAGCAGCAATAATCGAGCGCCTTAATCGCACTCTCAAGGAACATATGTGACGTTAATTCACACATAAAAGCTGAAGAACTTTTTTAAAAAATAAAACAGGTAATTACCAGGTGTATACATATGAAACCGGTATTTTTTTAAGAAAAAAACACATTTATTTCAAGAGAATGATAACAAATATTTTATTCAATGTATGCGCCCTCGCTGGCTACACATTTTTTCCACCTCTCAGGCAATTTATGGATACCTTTCCAAAAAAAGTCTTCGTTTTTTGAAGCAAACCAGTCATCGAG
>NC_046660.1:16339693-16392641 GCF_010883055.1 Belonocnema kinseyi
CAAAATTGCCACTTTTGAACTTGTTAAACCACTCATTACACTGCGTTCGACCAAGAGCATGCTCTCCGTGAGCTTCGACAAGCATTCGATGAGATTCTATCGTCGATTTACCCAAATGGAAACAGAAAATTAATGCTCCCCGCAAATCGTTGTTTAAAGGCACGTATTTCGACATTTTCAAGAGCGAAAAAAATCACGATGTCCTATGAAACTTGAAATGTTTGGTATTGGATATTGTTGACAGATGACAATACGCCAATTAGCACAAATGGTAAGTTCCGACAGTGCCTACAAGTGTGCCTACTGGCCGCTAGATGGCAATACCGGTTTCATATGTATACACCTGGTAGTAAGTAAAGCTATGAAGTGATTATTATGAGCGCGAATTGTCAGAAGTGAAAAAAGAAGATAAACATGATAACAACAAGGTTTCTATTATTGGACAGTTGATTAAAACAAAACAAAAATGGCGCTATTCGTGTCAAAAAATGTTGGCGCTCAGATCATTAGCGCGCATTGTACATCGCGTATCGCCGGAGGAAAATGTAATAATAAATTTAAAAAAAAATATCTAAGAAAATAGGACAAAGTAAAATGAAGAATAATAAAAAGTGTAGTAGAAATAGAAATAAGGAAAAATCATTAAAATTAAATTATGTCTTTTATACATTCACATTTGAACGAATTTTAGAAAACTGAATTGGACCTTTTTTCATTTCTACATTACAACATAATTCTCTGGTAGAATTCGTCATGCCTAATCACGGTAAAAAATATATCGATCTAGCATATACAATGTTCAGTATATCATTCAAGTTTCAAGCTCAAAAAAAACTGCACTAAGTGCTACGAATTTAGACAAAATTCCACCAGTAAAAAAATCTGCTTCACTCAGTTCTCGACCAGGTGGATGTGCACTTCAATCAAAAATTCATATCCCTGCCCAACAACATTGATGAAAACAAAGCATGCATCAAAAACTACTTGATGAAATACCAGTCGCAAAAAAGTTCATCTAATGGCAGTCCTGTGGCATGCCAAAGATGCGGAAAAAATGGACAACTTATCAGCAGAACGTACAGGTTTCAACATCTGTTAAGGAATCTTGGCAGCAGGAAAGATATTGGACCTTATCGGTCATTTGGATTGCGATGTTTTCAACCAGGCAAAGTTTCGTCTCAACGTTGTCAAAATGCGTCTTCGGTTTTTTGAACAGAAGACTCTTTTTGCCTCATAGAACCTACCAACCCGTCTACATATCACGGATGCGATAAATTTAGTTTGAAGGTTAAAGATAAGCCCTGGAGTTTTACTTTGACACGCAGAAGCTCTTTTTCAAGGTACGACAAAGTGTCCAATTACAAGAGTCGACGGCAAGACGATCACTCTACACAACGGAGTTTACGGTGACACTCTAGACCATGTAATTTTCGGCCATTCAAAGAAAAAAGTAATTTCATGTTATATCGAAAATAGGGAATTTAATGTAAAAAACGATCACAAATTATAAAATGAACTTTTCATCCCTTTACTTTGAAGGTGCGCGAATTTCCTGAAAACAATGACAAGCAGAGGTTACGAAAGAGTACCTAAATTTGAAGCTCATTACACTTTATTTTATCAAACTTGTATTCTTTTTTCTAAATCCGGGCAATGCCATTGTAATAGTTACTGCTCTTTTTCTTTTGTTCTAACACCCGACATATCCGCGAACTGTCATTCTCAGTGAAATCTTGAAAAACATGAAGGTCTTCGCATTAAGGTGAGATTGGACGAAGCACTGGCTAAGACGATAAACTGCCTAACTTACGCTGAGTATAATAACGTTTTAAAAATAGACGCGTCCAGGCAAATTATTGTTGACTTTGAAGCATAACATATACCGTCTATTTATTAGAATCTGTGATTCAACCTCGGAACTTAACAAAATAACGAATTGTTATCACCACCCATTTAATCGGACACTGTCCGGGATTCCAAATTATCGAAGTTTATTCAATCGTCAGCTCCTAAAAGTTAGAAATGACTAACGAATACTGTTTGCATTTTGATGTAAAAAAATAAATAATCTTGAAAGAGACCCTAAACAACGATTTTAAACTGAAAAACTGATAGCAAGCTTAGTGGAAGAATGGAATGATGCTTTGAAATTCTTTAAACCATAATCAACGCTTGTCTTAAGTAAAACAGAAATCCATAGATGAAATCGACGAGTAATCCACATCACATGCATTTATTACCAAATTTATCATCGCTTGTCACTTCGGAAAGAAGACTACTAGTCACAGAAGACTACTAATTTAATACAAAATTAAGCATGTGCACTGCGTACAATCAATTTCAAAAGTTGCAGTTTTTGGAAATGATTGATAAAATCAGCAAAAGTATATCTATTATTAATTTCTGTGAATCCTGACGCAGGCTTCTTAGCACACTTCAGAAAAAAGTAATTTAACTTAAAATTGTTTATTTAACGGTAACTATTTACAGCTTTAGTTTTTCTTGTCTATTTAGGGAAAAGTTACAATTGAATTGAGCCCTCATTCATTAGAATTAAATAATAATTGTAACATTTCAACAAAGGGAAAGCAAAGAATAAAACTCTAAATAACAACTGTTAAATAAACAATTTTAATCCGAATGATTTTTTCTGAAGCACACTTAAAAGAACTCACACAAATGTAGGAAGTCCTAGAAATTAACATTTTAAAGAATTCAGAGAATTAAGTAAATTCTGTCATTTCTAAAAAATCAGAGAATTCAAGGAATTCCAAGAATTCAGGGAATTCAAGAGATTCAGACAATTCGCGGAATTCATAGATTTTGAGGATTTGTAAGAATTCAGGGTTCACAGCAAAATTTCTTAAATACATATAGTTCAAAAAATTCCGAGAATATAAAAGACATGGAGAGAATTTAAATGTCATTATTAGAATTCCAAGAAATAAAAGCATTCGATCACTTTTCAGGATTCTTGATTATTTTTACTCATATAACTCTTCTAATGGTTTTCATTGCCTAAATTCTTCAAATTCTCTTAATACCTTTAAATCTCAACATTTTTAAAAATCTATGAATTCCTTGAACTATCGATATCTTTTCAATTGTCTGAACATTTTGAATTTTCTGGATTTCTTGAATTTCTCCATTTCGTTGAATGTTTTCAATTCGCTTAATACCTTCACTTCTCTGCGTACCTCGAATTCGCTAATTTTGTTTAATTCCCTGCATTTCTTGAATTACTTGAATGTCTTGAAAACCCTGATTCTTGAATTCCCTTAATTCCATGAATTCTCTAAATACTTTGAATTTGTGTAATATATTGAATTCGCTGAATACCTTGAAGTTTCTAAATGCCTTAAATTCTCTTAATCCTTTCAATTCTCTCAATTTTTAAAGTTCTGTAAACCCTTAGAATACTCTGAATTCCTCAAATTTAGAAAAATAAAAACTAAAATAAAATTTTTTAAATATATTTCTGAAACCTAGCTTTGGTGCGATGCGTACATTTTCGATATTTTGACCTATTCAGCAAATAATTTTCCAGAAAAGCATTCTGGTTGCAGTAAGATAATCTAATATTAACGATTATATCCGAAATTTCCAAAATGCTGTTTTCCATTGAAAATACGCGTGATACTGTATGGCTTTTAAAAGCTCTTAATTTTATGTCTAAATTTAATTTTCTTCAAATCGAAAACACGTCAGTAACTTGACAAAAATAAACACATCAAACGTCTTTATTCTCACTAAAAAACTCAAAGAAGCATAATAAGATAAAAGAATTGAAAAACAAATTTGAAAAAATTATATCGTTAATAATGTGGAAGGAATATTTTCTTATAAATAATATTTAAAATGTTGCTCCTGTGTACGTGGACGTATATAGATGCCTTTGACGCGCACAGTTGCGTAAGTGCAAAGATGATAAGTAAAAAGTTATCCGGCGCCCAAAATTAACACCTAAATTATTAGATACTCTTAAATATAAAATCTTTTTTCAAAACACAGAGCACTTATTAGTTATAAATACAAATTCTCCAATCGTGAATAATTTTAAGTGAAAGAGATTATAAAATTAAGATTTCACATCGAAAAGCTTTATATTAGTTAAACAGTTGTATAAGGTTTCCAGGAATCTCACAAGAACTAAAATTCGCTACACGAGAGAAATTCCGATAACGCAAGATTATTATTATCTAAAAATAATGTCTTAATTATTTTTCAAATGGCACGTACTTTTTTTAATATTCGTAAGAAATATTAAAAATAATAAAATAAAACTTTTTTAACTAACGAAACAAGCCAGAAAAATATTAAACGAAATTAGTTAAAAAATAACAGATCTACATTATTACCTGTTCTTAGGCATTAATAACTTTAAAGATAAATTTTCTAAAGTTAGAGAGTTACTATATATTGTATTATATTCCTGAAGAGTTTAATCTTTACAATTTGATTTTCGAACAACGTTTTAGAAATAAAATAAATATTTAGAATATTTCTAATAAGGGAAAATAATTTTAAGGGTTTAAAGATCTTAGTTTTACGAAACTACACTTAGAGAAAAAAAGTTTATTCACGTAAACCTGTGAATAGCCAGATTTGCGATTTGATCGTTCATCATTTAAACTCTGAAAGCATTTTCCCTGAAATTTAAAAAAATTTTACAATTTCACATTGAAACATGTGGAATAAATATAATAAAGGCGGATATTATGGCAAATTAAACCATTCACTTTTTTCCATGGTTTTAACTTTTTATTTTAAATGGTACAAAATGTGTTTCCAAAAAATAATTTTGAATCTTGCAATTTTTTATTATGATTTAAAAATCGGATATATTAGTAATGGCCAGGATAAATAATATTTTTAGATTAAAGTATTTCTTGTAGAATTACTTATTTTGTTAAACCGAATAGGCCATGTCAATTTTTCACTAGCTTAGGCGAATGTTATTGTCTTTAAAACAGATGTTCTATCCCAAAGGCCTGGGCACAAATACCTACACCTTACAATTGGCCTAAAAACTGTAATCTTTTTTTTCATATTCAACAATTCGTTTTTCTTTATTTTATTGTTTGCAAATTTAGGTATTCCAGTTTTGGTTTCCAAAGTATCTTTGGAACAGAAAAATATGATTATACTAAATGATTCAATGTCGAATTACTTTATTAAGAATGGATTTTCTTTTCTTGATGATAAATAACTTAGTTGCAATTTGCTTTTGTTGGGTACATTTTGCTACCTTTTATTACTATAATTTCAACTATTTGGTTAGAGACCACCTGAATCCGAAGAACAGGTTTTTCAGGATGCGTCTGTCTGTCTGTTTGTTCGTGGATGGTTTTTTGTTAGCACGATAAAATAGAGACCTACATAAAATAAATACCTAACGTTTTTATTGCTCAGACAATTCCATTTTAAAAACGTCTCTTTCTAGATTAAAGATATAAAACATATTACGGATTAGAATATGATAGTACTTGAGTAACAAAATTTGAATAACAAACCCAAATAGAATAGCTCTGTCTACGTGAAGCATATAAATGTCTTTAAACTACCTTAAAAATCACCGAAAGAACACTGGATTTAAGTACTGAAAATTCTGTATCATCACTAATATAGTAAGTCAACCTCTAAAGTTGAGGGTTCTGAAAGCATAATAATTTTCCTCATAAAATATTTCGTAAGGGATAGAAACAAAACTTGTTTTCGTTTGTTTTTAGAAAAGAAGGGCTGGGCAATTGACCAAAAATTAAAGCCTTGGGAACCATAATACATTCAGTTTTTATTATTATTTGGAATTAAAAGTCATTCATAATATTTTAAGACTGCTTTCGTTCACCATTTTTTTAGCTTGAAATTTCTTTCATTTCATTAAATTCTGTGGATTGTGGCTGACATGCTGTATTTCAAAATTACATACAATTGAACGAAGGTGGCCTACAGGAATTTCCGCCATTTCCTGTTTGGTCAATTTGGTAATCGTACCGCTTTGCATGTTCATTTTTACCCTATTTTTAGAGCCAGTGCGAGAATCAGCTTTATATATTCCAGCAAGATATTTACTAGTTTCCAATATTGCAAAGATGTCGCCATCAAATGTTGATAATACAATTCGCTCTTCGGCTGGCACATAGCGAGTCCAACCTGTACGCACTACAATTTTTTTATCTGCAGGAAAATGGTATTTTTGAAGTTGGAAAAGTAGTTCCGGATTCCTTTTGGGAATAAGCCGAATAAACTCAAGCTGGTCAAGTCCACATATAGATCCGTCAGAAGAAGGTAGGCTTGTAGGTGGAAACATGCATCTAGAAGGAACAGGCCTGGTCTGGTCTCCAAGTGTTGGATCAGCAGCATGACTAGACCTGACAGAAGAATGCTGATATTTAGAAAAAAAAGAAGGAGGAAATGAAAAATTTGAGACACTTAAATAATATTAAAATCAAATTTAAAATCCTATTTAATATCCAATAATTGAGTTAATGTTCAGGATTCCTGAAAATGAAAGCAAGAATTCAACGACCAAGTTTGGACAATCAAGTCAAAACTTTCCTATTATAATTTGAAAATAGATGAAAATTTGACTAAAAAAAATTTGTAAAAAAAATAATAAAGTGTGAAGGAAAATGAGAGGGCATACAACCAAATCCGCTATCTTTTTCTGTTTTGTTCGTCTTTTCTATTATTATCAAATCACAACACAAATACAAAACCTTTATCAAAGCAAAACAATAACATAAAAATAAAGAGACACAAAATTGAAGCAGGCAGAAACAGCAAAGAAAGAACGATGCTATCACCCTGAGACTCAAGAAAGGACGTTTCTTCTGTTCTTTTATCAAAATTTTTAAAATATTTTTTCAACATGCAAAAGAAACATTTTGTTTCTATGATTCTTTTGTATCAAAAGTAATTCTTTTTAGGTTAATTTTCAATAACAGCAACTGCACAATTATTTTTTGTTAAAATTGTTCAAGGGATTTTGCAGTAAGTAAGAAGAACTGACAGAACTAACAAATAACAAAAGACAACATTTTAAATCTATTTCAATGAGTAAAATTTAATAAATTTACAATAGTTCAAAATAAATTAGTGGATTTCAAAGAATTCAACACATTTTGATAAAAATTGGAAAGATTAGAATTGGAGAATATTTAAGAAATAAAGAATCCCAAAATATTTAAATGAATTCGATAGAATTCTTACGAAATCAAGAAAATTGAAAAATGATTCAGGTAAATAGTACAAATTATGAAGAAAATCATTTAATCTATATTAAAAATAGTGGAAAACATTATTGAATAAGAATCTCAGGAAATCCATGGTAACACAAGGTAAATTCGAAAGCCCTCAAGACAATTTAGAAAATTTTATGTCGGAAAAAGTATTCAGAATTTCTTGAGTTCTATGTTTCAAATTTTCAAACCAAGCAACTTAATAAATATTTGTATTTAAAAAACTATAACTAAAAACTAACCAAAGAATGTGTTTTAACGATAGGTAGTTAAAAAATTTAATTTTTTCAAGGTAACTCACCCATCATTGCGTTTTACATGCTCTACTCTATAATTATTTAACCACACGCGATTGTATCCTACTGGAATTTCCTTGACTTCATCTGCGTTCAGTGGGGTAACCCTGCAACTTTTCATATTAAGTTTTGCCCGTCCTTTATTTGCAAGGCGAGAATCGTATACATAGATTCCAGACAGAACATTAGTGCTGTCCAATATTCCAAAGACATCATCATCGACTGTTGATAATACAATTTGCTCTTCGGTTGGCAACGGCCGAAAGGTTTTTGGCATTGGGAGTATTTCAATTCGTTTATTTTCATGAAACGTGTATCTTCGAAGTTCGAATTTCCTTTCTGGATTTTTATAGGAAGTAACCCGAATAAATTCAAGTTGATCAAGTCCATATATATGACCATCAGAACAAGGAAGCCTGGTAGGTGGAGTTATAAATGTGCGAGGAGGAGACCGGGATCTTGAGGGATGAGAAGTTCCGGCAGGAAAAGAAAACCTGGTCGGACAATCATGTCTGGCAGGAGAAAGAGAACTGGCAGGAGGATGCTGTCTATCAGAAGAAGAAGAAGAAGAAGCAGCAGATCGACCGGTGCGAGGAACCTTAGTAATAGAAGCTTCATTAGAAACATGTTCAGACTGTGCACTTGTCTCTGCAAGAAGAATGAGGCGATTTAATTTTCTTTAATAACCAATGTTTTTGTATTACAGTCGACACTACTTACCTTGCCGCTATTTACCTAGCCGCTTCCCCTAACTCTCGGGCAAGCTCTTCCCCCACCACGACCGCGACGGCTCAAAATCCGAAAATTGTTCCGCTCGCTATTTACGTTGCCGTCAATGGTTTACGTCTTTTAAGGCAATTTTAAAGTACAAAAAGTCATTACATGCTTAGTTAATGAGGCTTATAAAATAATTTCGAAATCATGTAATATTTATGTCTTATGATAATATCCTTGTCACATGAGATAACCTCAAGTATGGCAAATTTGATCGAAGGTTTATCAATAATTCGTAAATAATAACCTACTTTTTCAGTTTATTCTGCGAGACAATGATGTGGTCACAATTTTTTGGAACCAAATGTGAAACAAATACTTCCACAATATGTACTCTAAAAATCGGACTTTAACTGTTTGTAAACACTGATCCGCGCGCGACAACATACGTAGCGATCGAAACCATTCACATCAAGCACCACGCATCAAGATTAGACTCGAGAGTGGGGGAGCATCGTTTCCGGGAAAATTACTCCCCTAAGTTCCCACCCGCGACAAGGTAAATAGCGTCGACTGTACTAATAATAATCTACAACTAAACGTTCTTTTTGCACAGTAAATTCGTTTTTAGTGATGATTTTATATTTCGTGCTTTTATGTTGAGATTGGTGCTCTACCAAAAAGTGAAAATTGATCTGATACTGAAGTTTCAATAATAATAATTTGACAATTAAAAATATCAGTGATCATAATCCCTTTCAATCATGCAAATGTAGGTAGAAATTGAAACACTCAGGAATAAAAAAGAAAAATATACAGGAATAAATAACTTAAAAATACTCTTCATGCGGAAATAAAAGTCACATCACTTATTAAACTTTAAAAAACTTCTACGTTTACTGTTTCACTAATTCTGCGCAAGTAAGAATTTAAATTTTATGAAAACATTTTGAAAGTAGGTGTTTTTAATTGTCATATACTTTTGCTCGTTTCCATAATAATTATGTGTTTTTGTTTTTCAATAATTAATTTGATTAACTTAAAAATAATTTCACTTATAAATTCATCGCCTTCATTGCTTATCCTTTTTTATTAAAGTTCTTTCAGTGCTTTTAAGTTGAAGAGTAGATGCAATGTTAAATACTTTATAGATACTTTTTCTTAAGGCCTTTACCGGTTTTTTAGCTTTAACTAATTTTTTATTATAAACAATTTGCCGACAAGTATCAACCTGTATTTCAGGTCCCAGTTACAGCGTTACTAATAGCTAATTTAGAGCTAATTTATTTTGGAATGATAATATTGGAAATAAGTTAATAGTAAATAGTAGTGAGACCTTGAATGTCTGTTCTAAAATTAAATATTGTCGATAAATTATTATCAACACTCATTTAAATGAATGATTTAAAAATATTTGAAAAATTTTTACAGCCTTACAGTCTTATTCAGAATTGAGGTTCATCCTTCCACAAACTTTCTCTTTTGTTGTTACTTTCGATGATTTCAGGAAAAAAAATCTAATTAACAAAATATATGAATTTTCAACCAAAAAGCTTACTTTTTAACAAAATAAATTAATTTTATATCAAATAATTGGTTTTTTAACTAATGCATGTACAGGATAAAGTTTTAATAAAAAGTGGAATAGTTCAATTTCCGGAGAAAAACTGTTTTGAACAAGAAAAAAACGAACAACTTTATAAAAAATGGTTAAATTTTGAAGAGAAAAGGTAAATTTTTGACCAAAAAAATTAATGTTCCATAAAAAAAATGATTTTCCAACTTAGCCAATATACACGATTAATTTTTAATCAATCCTTGAATAGTTACATTTTCAGATTAAGAAAAATAATGTTTAACAGAAAAAATGAATTTTCAACAAATCTGTCAAATTTTTAAGCGTTAAGATTAATTTTCGACCAAGAAAATTAAGGATATACAAGATAATACAAATTTTAAACAAAATACATGAATTGTCAACGAAATTATTTAATTTTAAAGTGAAAAATAGTATTATCTACAAAAAATCTGAATTTGTAACCCAAAAATATGATTTTTCAAACAAAATTTTTATTGTCAACCAAATAGTTTAACTTTCTATCAAATTGTTGACTTTGAATGCCCCAAAGATGTTTTTTTAACAAATCATTGCAATTTTTAACAAAAAAGTTAATTTAAAGACAAAAAGTTGAATTTTTAACTATGATTATGAATCCTTAATAAGAAAAAATTAATTTTATTTACTAAGTAGTTTAACTTTAAGTGAATAATCGAAATTCCATTTAAAAATTATGATTTTAATTTTTAAAATGTAGTTGAATTTACAACAAAATATCATACTTCGCAACCAAAAACTATTTACAGTGGATATTTTAACCGAAAAATTTAATTTTCAAGCAAAAAGTACAATTTTTTCCATAAAACAATTTAATGTCAACAAAGAAAGACGAATTTTTAACGAAACACATGAGTTTTCAACCAAAAAGTTGCAGTTTTAAGTAATAAAGATAAATTTTTTAATCAAATAGTTCAATTTTTAACTGGAAAAGGTCAATTTTTAACCAAACATTGCATAGAATAATTGTCAATTTCAAACATTTATTTTGAACAACACATAAAATAGATTTTTATCAGAATAGTTAAATTTTCAACAAAACAGATAATTCTTCAAATAAAAAAATTTTACAAGGCAGTTGAACTTTTGATAGAAAAAAGGACTTTTTGCAAATTAGTTACATTTTCAACAAAATAATTAATTTTTCAACCAAATGATTGAGTTTTTATTCAAACGAGATGAATTCCAAACCTGAAATAAAACACCGCTAATTATTCAAATCAAGAAAATCACCAATTTCCTGAATCTCTTCGAAATGCAGATCAAATAGAAAAAGGCGACTTTTATAATAGAATGTAATATAATATAATTATAATCGTAACATTAATAATATAAATAATATTATCAATAAAATATTCTACACCTGAAAAATCATAACCCCCAAATTGAAGCATCGAAACCTGGGAACATTCAAATGGCAATGGCTTGGTTTTATTTGAAAGCGGATCGAGATATAAACAGAACCGCCGAAGTTTTCCGACCGGAAATCGTGCACCTTCGAGTTTTCCAATTCAGAAGAGGAGAAATGGGTTGCGCGCGCAACCCAGTTATGTATGCCAGCCCCTACTACATTCACACGGACATAGATCTGTGATAGTATTGGACCACATCTCGTTTCAGATCTGGGACAACTGATCCAGAAACGACAGTTAGGAAACGGGGGGAGGGGGCGTGTCATGCGCAAAAGTGTTGCGCTTGAGAACTAGCCATCCCCTAGGAAAAAATTGAAGATTTCTTACGTTCTTGGGCTTGAAAACCTATGCACTTAAGACTTCTTTGAAAAGGAATTTGTACCTACCTTGTAAATCCGATTGCAAGGGCGCTCTTTTCTCAAGTGGCATGCGTATTTTTAGCCAAGCTTCGTCTATCCTATGGGACATTTCAACTTCACCAGTTTGTTTTGTGCTATTTTCTACTTTGATTTTTAAAGGACAAGAAGTCTAAATTTAGAGTTCAATTCATTTTTACACTTCGCTAAAAGTGCCTCCTTGGTTGAACTTAAAAAATATGGTCTAATATAAATTTCCTCTGACTAGCTGAAGAGCATGGCAGTCACATTCTTGATCCAAAAACTCTGGTATTTTAAGATAAAATATGCCCCAGTTCTATTTCTATGTCGCCGACTAAATAATGTTTTTATTTGTTGATAAATTACGAACCGCCCATTCATTATTATGTATTTAAGTTATTTTTTCCTTCCTTCTAATCTCATATACTTGTATATGTATTTCTTTAAACCGTTCCCACTTATGTTGCGAAAAATAGTTTATTCTATCTTTCAAGTAGCATTTTGTGACCCTAACCTCAAAATAGCGCATCTGTCTGGCCCATTATTTTTCAGATTAATCTTGTACCAAAAAAGACGTATTTTAATTATAGGACAATTTTTTGTTAGGAAAGTATTTTGTTTTGAGAACTTGTATTCTTTCATAAAAAATTATTCTTTTCAGCTAAAAATGTATCCACATGGTAACAAATGTATGTATTAGCGTTTTATGGTCGAAAACAATCTTCTTTATCAAAAAAAAAACTTAAATATTTGGTTGAAAATTGATGTAATTTGTTGAACAACTATCTTTTTTGGTGAATAATATTCTTTTTGGTTTAAAATCCAACTATTCTTAAACAATGTATGTAATTTGTTAAAAATGTGTCCTTGTTTTGTAGAAAATGTTTCTTTTTTATGAAAAATTAATGATTTCATTAGGCATGTACTTATTTGATTGTAAATTCGTTTCTTATATATTTCTCAAATTATCTTGAGCGTTGTGAATGCAACTATTTACATAAAAATTACGTACCTCAGTAATATTTTTGTCTTTTTTAACGTCTTTTTCACGTTAACCATAATTCTATAGCATATAAATGTAAGGTGTAGAATAATTTGTTGTGTAGTCGTCACGTTTTTGTTTCCATATGTCAAAAGAAGTAAATGAAAATTTTGCTTAACAAATTTTATTACAGATTTTTTTATGAACTTGATTTTATGTATGTTTTTCTAGAAGTGACAATTGAAGAATAAATATAATTTAATGTGTCATTGTCATTTTTTGGATGCCATATGTCACAAGATTTGTTTCTCGTGACGTGGCACTAAATAAAAATGTTGGATGAAATTTTCTTGGGTACAAATGTTCATCACAAAATTCTGTCAATACAAACTATTCTATTAAGAATTTTATACTATATTTTAAATACATGGAGTTTTCTTTTAGTATTAATATAAGCTTAGGTAAACTTACTTGTAAATTTAAGCCATGTAATGTAGGCAAATAAAAGAATTAATATCTTCATTGTTTCCAGGTGGGAGTGTAGATATTGATAGAGAACTCAAGACTGATTTCGAATACAAAGAATTACGTGGCAAGTGCCTGCTTCTATAGATTATTCACAAATGAGTGAAGGACAAAAATTTATAACGTTATAACTCTTCTCATCTGCCAGATTCATTACTCACAGAAAATTCATTAATTCTAGCCTTGTTCAGTCCTTGGCGAGTGCTCCACTTTGTCTTGCTCAATTCTTGTGAAAACTAGTTTATTAGGCAATTTTATACTTTATATTGTGACACAGTGTATTGTATTTGTATTCGGAGTAACGTTTTCAGTAACGTTTTTTTTATTTTCAGTCTCTCTAATGATTAGGGGACTGATTTTCAGTTCTTTTCTGCAAAAAGTAGCATACCCAGTGGGCACCAAATTTGGCGACGTCTTTACGACATTGTTACGACATCTTTACGACAATTTTACGATATCTTATGTCCATGTCCTTAAGTCATCTTTGCGATATCGTTACGACATCTTTACGACAATTTTACGATATCTTATGTCCATGTCCTTAAGTCATCTTTGCGATATCGTAATCATGTCGTATGATCTGACGATGTCTTTACGATATCGTAAAGACACTGTAACGACATTTTGTGCTTAATGGGTAACCCTTTAGTCACAATAGTTTCACCTGACCATTTTCCCGCTGCTGTCGTGCTGCCTGGATACATCAAGGCGGTTCATAGTGCATCATTACAAACACAGAAGGGAGCGACCGTGCTGGTACAGGTACGTGTTAGTAAAATTTTTAAGGAATTCGAAATAAAGTAGATCGAGTTTTTCAGAGTATCTCCGTAGCATGACTACAATGGCCTAGGCCGTCACAACACTACGATTCGGGAAATTAAAACAGGCATCTCAGAGACTTTTTGCAGAATCAGTTTGATTGAAAGAACAAATGTTAGAAATACGGATGACGTCTCTCCTTCATCAGTTCTAGAATCGGTTGTCCAGGCACTTAATGCTTCCTTTGCTAAAGATGACCTTCTGATTATTTATTGCATTTGCAGATCCCGAACATACAATATCGCCTGGCCTGATAATGATACAATACGAGATAATAAGACGAAAGAAATTTAAATATCTTTGGATTGCAGAAGAAAAGATCATTTGTCGAATGGGTGATGGCTAAACTAGGATTCAGCTATCACTACTACAACACAATGCACGATTTTAAAGCAATTGGGCCATCTACAGAATAGTTACAGACACAATGGTTCATGCCCGATTTTTTAATTTGATCTAGATTAACGCTCATTATTTCTTGGCACATTTTTTACTGCCGACCGGTTGCTGTCGATGAAACACAACCAGGGTTGGCCAGGTCGGGGTCCAACCAGAAACCTTGTTGTAATAGTGACAAGCTGGAAAATTTCTGCACGTGAAGCCAAGAAAAAAAAAATTCACAAAACTTATTCTGGTGGAAACGAGTTACACATTTCTTCACAATCACTATTTGATAGGACATCTTGTTTTTCTAATCGTATAAGAAAAAAGCCATAATTGTAAGTAAGTTCCGTGAAATCCCTAACGTTGAAAGATAACTGTAAGGAAAAGATCACTATGATCTTAAAGTTAGTGGTAAAGAACAAAAGAACTGAAGCATTTCAGAATATTTGTTAAAATAAAAATAGAATTATACATTCAGAATAAGAGACCAATATTTCTATTACGCTTCTGAATCACCCCTCGTGAATTCATGACCGAAAGAATTATATGTATCTTAAAAATGTAGCTATTATATGAAACGAGATCTTATGGAATGAAAATCGACAATTACGTGCGCATTCATTAATGAAATAGAGAGGGGATGAACGGGTCTGATGAATGGAGAGATCTACACGATACGAGGGCTGATCGAGAAAGCGTACTCGTTCAAGAGAAATTAATAGCATTCCGTACGTTTGAAATAAGATTCTTCTTTTTAGCAAGGAACGTCCAGGATATAGTACAGAAATAATATCCTGAAGTAAAAGAACCATTACTTAGTATAAAAAAGATAATACGGGGATTATAAATTATATTGAATTGTGGAAGTGTTTTCACAGATTAAAAGTAATTAAAAGTGTCAATTCTCGAGAACAGTGGATGAAGTTCTTATTCAACCCGTTGTCATTCGGGAGATTAAGAACTTAATCAATAAGGTTCGTAATTAATGCATATTACTCTTATATAATTAAAATTTGTTTCAGTGAAAAATTTTCATTTGTTTGTGTTCTACATTTTTAAGAATTCTGAGTAGGATTTTCCACCCATTTTCATTCGGGAGATAATTCAAAAAAGAGATTCTCGATTGTAGAATGCCCTAATGTCAAGTGAAGATGATTCACTGATTTAAATATGTGGAGTTCTGAATTCTGGGAAGATCGGATTAAATTCTAGCACGTGATTAAAAATCCATAACAATTTGGAAATTGCATGAAGCTTAAAAAATAGTGAAAATAATTAAAATTAAAAGATTAAATCCTGGACAGTCATAATTAAACTAGTCAGGGTTAGACGGTTAGGATTAAATAGAGATTCCTCAGATATAAAAATATCTTGAATGTTTGGGCCGAAGATTTTAATTTGAAGCTTAAAGAAAAGCTACTTTGATTTTTAAAACAGAAATTCACCTTTCGCGTTTGTGATCCGACATCCCGATTTTTATCATCAGAAAAAAAATTGGTTATAATTAGAGTTTAATAAAATCTTTACTTTCAGATTTAATACTTTATCAGGAGTCGTGCTAATGCAAATATTGGGGACCAATTTCCTAAACAAAAAAAATTAAATCCGTCGAGAAATCGAACAATTTTAGATACAACTCTATAACTACGATTTAGCGAAACAGTAAAATTATATAAATCATTAGATAATTTGTTATAAAGAATCAAGTTATACTTAAATAAAAATGTTTGAAAAGTAAAAAAATGTCTTAAAAGAATAAAGTATGTTCAAGAAAATAAATAACGTCGAAAAATGTATATATTATTTTAAAGTTAAGCGAGATTATAAATTTTTTTTTAACATTATTAAAATTTTGTTCATAGTTTTTCTTCACATTTTTTTTAAATGCTCTCATTAGTTTCTGTTCTATTTACCTCCTTCTTTATCTCCTGCATTAGAGAACCAGCTGGTGATATATGCATTAAACTCTTTTACTGCGACTTGTTCAAAATTTTGCAACACGATTTTTGTGAAAAGATAATAATATGAAAATAAAATCACAAACATAAAGTAATTATTGTCGAATTAGTAATTAAGTTGATTGAAAAACCTACACAAAACAACCCCTTTAAAATGTTTACACTGTTAAGGATTTTAATACGAAATCATAATATTTTGAGCAATTTTAATTTATAAAAGTAATTTGTATGTATTTGAAATTTAAAAAATGAAAAAAAATTTACGTTGAAAAAGTATCTCGGGGCATTAAAATTGGGGTTCAAAAATTTAAGAACTCAGACCTACCTTTTTGCAAGTAAAATGTTTTAGTCTTTGAAAAATCCATCTTAATATCGATACGACCAAATTCAGAATATAACAGCTGAACTTCTCTTGAAATTATCATGGTGATGATAATGCTAATCAACTGCTTCAAGTCAGGTAAGTCCTTGCAGTTTAAGACTATCAAAGACCTCTGAAAAATTACAAAAATTATTATTTCTTAGCTCAAGTATAAAATTACACTTCACATCTCAATTTTAGATAAAAAATCAAATGCACTTAACAAATCTTCATACATTTCTCCATTCTCTGGTTGAGTTTCGAGAGCCAAAAAATTTGCCACATTTTTTGTTGGCAAAGTCGGCAAGACATCCCTTTGCTGCAAAGCTTACAAAAGATCCGGATTATTGCATGTTACCCCGCTACCAAACGGCCCTGGGGTCCTGGAACAAGAAGTGGGGAATGACATCCCTAGTCCTTATAAGCATAAGCTTGCCCCGAAGGCAAGCTGTCTTTACTCTTGTGTTTCCGTGGTTATTTCAGCAAAACTCGATCGCTCTTGGCTTCACCGCCTGGTTCGGGCTATCGTGATTTCCCAATCACCTGTTGTAAGTTTGGTTTAATAAACCAGTTTATATTTAATTAATTGCGTTCCTCATTGACTTCACCCGTTGTCGCGATATTCCAAATACTTCCCATCCTTTAATTTGCGAGATCCCTTACAAATTTGTGGCCATTCTTAAAAACCCGCAATCCCTCCAAAAATCCTTTAACAGTCGAGAACGGAAGTCATAAGAAAAATGATGAAACCTGGAAATCGGAAGTAATTAATGCCTGTATACCATAGGAAGGGAAAAACTTCGATTTTAAACAATTGTGTGGGAAAAAAGGTTTAATAATTGTTTAATTAAACGTTTTATTGCTTTGTAGAAAAAGTGCGGGTAGGATAAATGTATTTAGAACGATAAAGTGCGGGTAGACTGTTTTACATGTCCTTTAAAATAGTTGGTATAATCACAAACAAAAATAAATAAAATACGGTTAGACAAAACGGAAATTAATTTCGAAAAAAAAATAATAACGGGAAAATATAATTCACTAGGAAGAACAAACTAGATAGAATAGAAAAAATTAGAAAGTTAACAAAAAACTAGAAGAAAATTGAGCAATACATATGAAAGTTACAAAAAGAAGCAATGTCAGTTACGAAAATTGGCGCGCGAAGTAGGAACCAGTGACATTATGCAAACAACCCTAATTGTTTCCTCCCCCAGTGAATGCTTGCACTGCGTGGTAAGGCCACGCAAGCATCCGCAGTAGTAAAAATCGAGGCGCTCACTTGAGTGAACGCGCCGGTTTTTAGTCAGACAGTAGAAACCCTGAGCTAGTCGGTAAAGAAAGAAAGAAAAACGAATGCGTTTAAGATCCGGGAAAATAATAATTATTACGAAAATGGGGAATCCGGTAGAAAATGTAAAAGAAAGTAGGAAAAGTAATGAAATTCCGCAAAATATATTTAAAGAAAGCAACGCACAAGAAAATGAGAGTAATTTAGTTAACGAAAATGTTTATAATCATTCGGTAGAAAGAGAAAATAGAAGAGAAGAAATATATGCAAATTTAGAATCTGTAAAGATTAGGAGAAAATTAGAATGAGGGCAGTACAGCCAAGACAAGCAATAGGTGCAATCCTCAGAATGACAACACAAACTCAAACGCAAACAGAAAGTACCCCAAACTCAAACAAAAAAAAACGTACCCCACATAGACATGAAATTGGGATACTGTCCCTAAATACCGAGAATACGTTAGTTAATTGGAGAATAGAAGATAAAAATAGTAGGAATTTAGAAAATAGTGAATTAGAAACGAGTAGAATGGATAGAGAAATTGAAAACAAATGGAAAGATATTGAAAGATTAGAAAGAAACAGAGAACGACTAGAATCAAGTCTGTTAGAACGAGATGAAACACTTAGAAAAGAGAAAGAAAGAACACATAGAGAAAGAGCAGAGAAAGCAAAATAAGTTTGCGAAAGAGTACGAATAGAAATAAAAATACAAGAAAGAGAAAAGGCAAAAATTAATAATAAAACGTTCGAAATTGATTCTTTTATAGAAAATAATAATGAATTTTGGAATGAGGCACAAGAATTAATTAATTGTGAGGAAAACAAAAGTGATAAGGTTAAAATCAAAGAAATTTCAGAAGAAATTAAAATCTTAAATGATAAAATGGATGGAATTTTAAATGCAACGCAAAATTTATTCCATCAAAGTAATAAGCCTCGAAATAAACAAAATACCGTTCATTTCGAAGAAACCGAATCAGATTTTAATGAGCAAAGGCACTCGTCAGCAGGTGCAAGAAAAAGCATAATAGTAAATAGGGATAGCGTTCAAGTGGACACATACTCATTACAAAGACCGGTGTACATGCAATCAATTAGACGAAACTCAAGTTTACCACGATGCGAAACAGAAACACAAAGTGAAATGCATAGGAGTAGAAGGGCCGAGGGGGAAAAAGAAGAGATAAATGAAAATAGTATGAATGAAATTCCTGCAACTCTCTTTCAAAGAAGAAGCATTAGGTTGTTTTCAGGTCAATAAAAATAACTGGCAATATTTAGATGAATTTTTTAAAGATTCTAAAGAAAAACACTTAAATGAGAGATACACTGAAATAATTAAAAATAAAATTATTCAATCAGAAAAATACCAAGACATTCATGCTTTCGTTACAGAAATTAAACAACTATTAGAAAAATTAATGCCACGTCCAAGTCTAGGATGCCAATTAAGAAAGACCTATGAAAATTTAAGAATTGAATATGAAGTGTACATCACGGAAAGCAGAACTTTAAAAGGATACTCATCTGAAGGAATAACACAGAAAATTTGCAAAAAATATATTAAGTTAAGAAATTTGGAAAAATTATAATATATTTCAAATAAGGACTCGAGATTTTACATAGTTTTGAAAGGAAATAAGGAAGAACATAATTAAGAAAAAGATAAAATTTTGATTTTTGTTCGAAAAGTAGGATGTGTTAAATTTCGTTTTAGCTAAAAAGAAGAAGATAAAAGACCTAAAGATGTGGCATTGTAGGCATTGCGAGAAGATGGTCCCAGCGCAGCTTTACATGTTTCACGATACCTATGATGGAGAGATTCCAAACAAGTCAAAAAACCATCACATGGTGCAGGATTCGACAAGGACGAAATATATAAAAAGAGGTTGGGCAGATACAAGGGAAAAATGTAGAGAGATCCTGAAAATCTCATTTTCTAAGGAGGAAATGGCACAAAAAGAGGACCAAAAAATAGAAAACAATTCGAAAAAAAGAACGATGAAGAAGATGATTCTTATATTCAATTGGACCTAACAGAGGAAGAATCCTTCCTGAGTCTCAACGATGAAATTAAGAGGACCGAGAAACTATTGAAAGACACGTTATCCCAAAAGGGGGGGGGGTAATAGAGTTATAAGCGCCCCACACAGTGACGGCCCTGTGGGCCTGGGAGATGGAGTGGAGAACGACACCCCCAGTCCTCACGAGCGCTATCTTGCCCCGAAGGCAATCAGTCACCAACGACGCCTCATTGCGCAATTCCGGAGGCTGACAAACAATTTACTCCGGAACCTGGACTTCGCTGCCCGGGTTCAATTAGCCACCGTTTTCGCCTGATCTTGGTCTCGCCGCCCGGTTCGGGCTTGGAGTGCGGTACCTGTTGAAACGCTGCAATTTGGTTTGATAAACCACATTTTTATTCAAATCAGTTCAATTATTGACTTCAACTAACTCTCGATAATCCAAATTCCTACAACTCGAGTTTTGAACCTTAAGCGAATTATATCAAAGCATCGTACAAACCTTTTGATCGTATTTTGTACAAACGGTGCTATTTAGGAGATCACAATGTTTTCGTTCTTATTATTTATTCTGTTTTAATATCTATTATTCGAAATATTTAATTTAAGGTTTCTTGTTTCTTGAGTATATTTTCTTTTTGATTAGGCTTGGATTGGGAAGTATTTTATTGACAATGTTTTGTATCCACTGGAAGGTCCGACTTGGTACGCATGTTCATAAGAATCGAAGCGAATTGTTCGCTACGCACGTTAAAGGAAAAACGATTCATTGACTAGTTGTTTAACAATTATATATCTGATTTCACAAAAATTTTGTATCATTTTGTCTGTAAGAGTTCCAGGAATTAAATAACTGACCTTACATCTCCTTTTCTTTATATCTAACATTCCTGCTAATGAAATTGAAACCGCCACATTTTGAAAAGACAGCATATCTTTCAATATGTCATAACTATCTAAAGAAGAAGCGTTTATCACTCTAACTAAACCTTCGTGCATTGCAAAATTCAATGTGATTCTTACAAGTTTAGGAGTAAAAAATTTGTGTTAAAAAATATTACTGAGTTAAATAGAGTTATCGGGGAATGCCAGTAAAGAATAATAGACACCACCAACTTTTGTTCCAGAGCTGTGTGAGCCAAGTGCATTTCCCAGGGGGAAATCATTAAGGTACAAGAACAGAGGATAAACAAGTATTTCTGGAAAACGACTTCTTATTTTTCCCCACAAATCGCCCTGGCTAAAGTGCCGAATGACTTTCAAATTCTCGTTGGTCGTAGAACCAGCAAAAAAAGATTCTCTGAGATCTTAATTAATTTCTTCTACTACGTTTGAACGTGCAACATTGTCTGTTACTTCTGGTTGTGAGCTATCTTTTACAATCAAATTTACAGGGGGACCGTTCGAAGGTAAATCTAGACAAAAACGTTCATTATCATTTCTCGTTTCATTTCATCACAATCAGAAATTAAAAGAACCGCATCTCGAAGAGACGGCAGAAGACCGTTTTTAATGAAATCCTCGAATTCAATTATGATCGATTGCATCAATGAATAGGGAACAGAATAAAAATTGTTTGACTTTTGCATCAAACGACTGCCGGAGCAATTTGCGACGAAAATGTCAACGACGGGTCGCATTTTTCATTAGATGTTAAATTTTCATTTAGAAAATCGAGAACTTCTGCGGCCTTTGAAATGTGGGGAAACACAGAAAAATCACGATCTGTGGCAGGAGAAATCCCATCACTGGATCGGGATGAATTCATTTAAAAAATCTTTTTTTTATTCCCGATTTTGTCTGAAAGTCTGACATCATGTGTTTCGAGAGGTCCATTAAACGCTTTCTTTTTTCCATCATTGCGTCGTATATCTATGTATATTAGTATAATGCTAAAGTACTTTTTAAAAATTAGTCATTTGAAAAAGCGTAATCGCCGCAATTGAAGTGTAGAGGAATATATTTATTTACTATAGTAACATGAAAACGAATACAAATAAACTTTTACATCAAGAAACTGCAGTAAATTACCTTATGTGAGAGGATGGTTAGCGGGTTAAACAAAGCAAACTTATGCACATTAATAACTATTTATTGATAACTATCGAAGGATCGTGATACGTTGCGAAGTGCTGCTCAAACGAGACTGTCCTCTAGTCAGAGGAGGGCGCGGTAGTCGAGCCCTTAGTAGCGACATCTATAAAATAGTTTCAAATATTCCTTACACTTAAAACACAATATAATTCTGCTTAAACATACATTTCTTTAAATTGACTAAGAAACTTTCTGTTTAACTTATCAAAATTTAAGATCAGAAATCTTGGTCCTGTACAAACTTATTAATAACTCTGTCACGCTGCTTACTTTGCGCGATTGAATGGAATTATTATTGCTCTCACTCATTAATCGTGTGGGAATAGGGATTTTTTTTATCAATGTCAGCTCGATAAATTTCAAAAACAAATTGCTGGATAAAACCGAAGAGCTGCCTAGAAAACGCAGAGTAAGACTGACGGAATACTATGTGAAATTGCATTGAAAACGTTAGGCCGTCGGTTGTCGAATTAAAAGGTACCAGTTGCTCCTTGATGGCCACGAAAATGATCTTTATCTTTATGAGATCGCACTTACTGATGGCTACTATGCAAGGGGGCACATTTTTTTCCCCAAATTCTGTGTAAAGCTAGTCTATCTTCAAGTGCTCTCTTACTACGCGTAACTGACTTTGAATCTACGATGTACCCTTGTTAATTATTCTGGACAGAAATGATCGCAGTCTTACATGGTCCTTTGTAAGTCCCTCTGCTGATGATCAAGTGCGGGAGGAGAAGAAGCCTTATCAAATCAACGTTGCCTTCAGTGTCGCCTGACGATGACTCTAGGATCCAGCGTAGGGTTTTTGCCTCCGCGGAAGTTGCGCCCCTTTAAAATCGTGTTTCATCTGCAACATAAAATATAACAATTCCTATTTTCGCCACATGCATAAGGTGTTAAATTCCACCAGAATAATCCTCTGCTTCTGGAAAGTAAACAAGTTTGAAATATTATAATTCGGGTTATAAAAGAAAATAAGAAGCTCGATGAGAAAGTACGCTGTAGAAAGTTTGCCTATCTTTTTGCTTATCAACCAGCTTAAAAAAATTCTCGTGGAATTTCGACGTAGTAATTCGACGTGGTACATCCTTGAGAATGCAATTGCAAAAACTCCACGTGGACTTTGCAATAGGAAGCTTCAATTTTATTTCTAGTAATACAGCAATACTCACCAATTTTTGGGCTATTGAGGAATTTAAAATTGTTCAAGCTTGAAACAAATCATCCAAATTTGTTTTCCACAATGCTCCTGCCTGTATGGTAGTGTAGCCATCCAATGAGGCTTAACATCCTCGAATTTTTCGTCATCGTACCTCTGAAGTCGCTTCAAGTGACCGCAAGTCACAGAATCCACCACTTCTGCAATCTCTGGGGGGTTTGGCTGGTCTTCATGTGAAATGCTATTAACATCTTTAGAGAACCCTTCTATGTATGTAAATTTCGTCATATAATTAAAATAATAATCTTCAATTTTAAGAAGAAATAGTACATTATTTTCCAAGTTTAAACCCAAACTTTGGGAAGAGCTTCGCTTAAAGCACAAGGCTAAAACATCGAGAAAACCCTAATGAAAATACCAAAAATATTCTTGCATGAGTTTGAACACGGTATTTCTCCACTTATCCGCTAGCTTTCCTTTCGAATTCTTTTTCCTCTCTGCTTTGATAAAATAAATATTCTTGTCTTCGTTTGGAAAGATCTTTATAATTAGGTCGGCCAGTTTGTCTAAATACGTGACTGATTTTTCAATATCTTTTGGATTCAAACGTTGAATTATAATACAAGTGAAAGTGGATGGATGCTTGTCTGCGAATTTAGCTTGTTTATAAGCGGCAAATGTAGCCTGCCAGTCCAAATCTTTGAAAATTTAAAATAGTTTATTCGTAATGACTTTAAAAATCGTTGAATTTTAGGATTGTTGAATTTTTCAATGTTTAAAATTAAGTTTTGTGTAATTTTTGCATTTTCACGGTCTTCAATTTTTAAATAGTTATAACTTAGAACACGCTGAAATTCGAAATTATTATATTATAAACAGACATAATATAGAACGTTAGCTACAATTGTTATACCTTGCGAGTAATTGTAAGATCGTTCAGAAAAAAGGACTTAGCTTTTGTTCCATTTTTGGGATGAAAATCAACCGATTCCTCAATTTTCAACAGATCAGACCTTTTTACATTCTCATCAGAGAAGGTATTAGATTTATGTAAAATTTGAACCCCCGATTTTTGTCAAATGTCCACGTCCTTAGACCCCCTGAATCCGAAAAACTGGTTTTTACAAATGCGTCTGTCTGCATGTATGTCTGTCTGCTGCGAACACGATAATTTTTGAAAAAATTAATATAATAGATTGCCTTTTGGTACACTCTTTTAGAGTCATTAACTAAATGTCAAGTTCATTAGCCAGCCACTTCGGATGCACATTCAAAAACAAACTAAAATGAACATCTGAAGCCAAACAACGCACGATATGAAAAAAAGTAAAGAAAAACAAAAACTTTGCTTTTTGAAAGCCCTACAGGATTATGATAACAACTTTTATAATCTCGTCGAAAAGTTGAACATTTCAAATTTGATTGTACCAAAAATAATGAAAAATACAAAAATTCCATTTTTTGTTCAAACTATGCAAGATACGAAAAACATGAAAAAGGTCGAATTACGCGTCCTGGGAGGAACTACAAAGGACCCCGCACTAAATGTATTGGATAATGGCTTTCGGTGGATTTAGCTGAAACTTTCTAATTTTTAAGATTATAAGTGCCGGATGAAATATCCGTAAAAAATGGACAGTTTTAGCGCTATGCGGCGCTAAGCTCCCAAGATCAGTGAATAAAACGAATTACAACAGACTTTGTTACAAAAGCAATATCAACATAAAAATGAATTGGAAATTCATTGACATCTTTTTAAACATCCTCAAATATTTAAAATCCTTGAAAAATCTTTTGAAATCTCTTTAAATTTTTTAAAGCTTTATATTAAAATCTAGAAAAGAGAAAAATTACAAAATGTTAGATATTGAAATGTTTGTAGATTAGTTAAACTATTAAATTAAAGTCTTACGAGAAATTACTCGAGTTATAGTTTAAGTATTTCTAAAACGATTCTTTATATAATTATAAAATTATGTATATATATTTTTAAAAGATTCTTTTAAAGTTTGAACGCTTTCAATTTATTTAAAAAAAAATGGTTTGTAAATAAACTTCCAAGGTTACAGTTCAAATTTTGAAGACTTGAATCCCATCGAGTTGAAAATTATTCATATTTCATAATTGAACATTTGTGAAAATTAAATTTCGAAAGATTTGAATTTTCATTGAACATATTTCCGAAACTCTAATGAACTAACATTTCAATATTTAACGGTTGAAAATTTTTCTGTTTTCTAAATTTCAATCTGAAGCTTTAAAAAGTTTCAAGAGATTTCAAAAGATTTGAAAGATATGAGGGTGTTTTAAAAGGTTCCAAGAAATTTTCAACTGATTACAGTAATTTTATATTAGATTTTTAAGGATTTGATGTATTTTAGGATATTTTAATAGATTCGGAGGAATTTTCAATTGATTTCAATAATTTGGTATGAGATTTGAAAGGGTTTAAAAGATTTCAGGGAATTTTTAAAATTTCAAGGAATTTTCAAGAGTTTTAAAAATCTTCAAAAGATTTTTAAGAATTTAAAATATTCGAGGATGTTTTTAAAGATGTCAAGGAATTTTCTAGAGATTCTAGAGATTTCAAAGGAATTTAAAGGATTTTAAGAATCTTAGACTGTTTAAAAAGATTGCAACGATTTTTCAATTTTTGTTTAATTTAAAGGAATTTCAAGGAATTTTAACAATTCAAGTAGGTATTTAAAAAAATTCCAAAGTACTTCCGAAATCTTTAAAAGGTGCCCTTGCAGAAATTGCCCAACTTATTCCCGAGTTCCGATCTGGGCCCGTCCGGATTTTCCACGTGTGGCCGCAAAGGGGAAGATGGTGTGGCCCGCATCAGAACCACGTCGGGTCTGGTTAGGTTAGACAAGATTATGTAAAGTCTTCTGTTATTATCGTGATATTATTTTTCTTTCATCGAACTTAAAATGCCAAAAGCAAAAAGTAGATTACGATTTCAAAAACACAGAATTGTTGGTGAGATTTCTTATATCCGCAATGAAGGCAAAGGTAAGCTTTTTAATTCGCTAGAATCAACATCACAATTCATTTTTAGCTTCTGAAGATTTCCAGCAATGCATTCGAGACACAATATCATTGGTAATGATATTGTGAAAATAGAGTTTACCTTAACACATATAATGTGTAATAGCTCTAAATTTGAACATTGTTTGTTAAAGCAGAACAGTTATCTTCGAAGTGCTAACTCTTATCGATAAATTCAAGCAATACAAACAGATAATGTAAGGTAGAATACTGAAAATGAGATATAAGAAATAAGGATATATGATGTTGCGTATTAAGAATGGAAGTTTTGTAAAATGAAAAGTTGAAAAAATATGACTATAAAAACTTTAGAAATTTTGCCAATTTAGGAAATAAAGAATTAAAGGGGCCAGATCAGGCCCCCATTTTGGATGCCCAGATCTGGGCCCTGTCGGGAGGGCGTTTCATTTACGGTCTGGCATTAGACAGATTGCTCTATCAAGTCCACATTTTTCCCGATCGGGGCCCGTCCGGCGCCCCACCAAAATTTCTGCACGGGTGTCAAGATGTTTCAAAAGATTTTGAAGAATTTGAAAAATTCCAGAGTATTTTAAAAGGTTCCAAGGAATTTTCCATTGATTACAGTAATTTAATATGAGATTTTAAGGGATTTGAAATATTTAAGGGTATTGTTTTAATTGCAAGGCATTTTCAAGAACTTTGACAAATTTCAAGAGATTTAAAAGGATTTCAAATATTTTAGGATGTTTTAAAACAATCCAAGGAATTTTCTATTAATTTCAATAATTTGAAGCAATTTCAATGAATTTTAACGATTTTTTTCAACTTTTCTGGTTAAAAGTGAAACTACTTTTATAGAAATCTATTTTTTTTTCTTGTTGATGATTCATCAATTTAGTTGACAAAATTTATGCTCTGAAAATTTAACTATTTTGTATACATTTTTTTTTGTTACTGTTAAAAATTAATTTTTTATTTAACTACAAGAAAATTAATCTTTTTTTCGAAAATATAATTATGATTGAAAATCAATTTTTTTTCTAGAAAATTAGAATTGTAGGAAAATAAATTTCTTTTGTGCAAAGTACATGCATTTTATTTAAAATGCCTTTTTTTATCATACAATTCAGCTTTTTAGATGAAAATTTAACTTGTTTAGAAATTTAACTATTTTATTGAAAATTGTTCGATTTTCAATATAGGGTTTCATCTTTTGAATTAAAAACTCGATTTTTAATTTGAAAATTTTCACTATAAAAATAGTTGATTTTACCACCCAAAAGAGATGACTTTTTAGGGAAAGTTAGATAAAGTCTTCCACAAAGGTAACAAATGAATCTGATAAATTCCCGGTTTTTGTCTAAACTTTAGGGTGCTTCTTGGCATTTAAAAATCTGGGCTATAATTCCCGGTTCGCGCAATCAGTGGCCACCCGACCTGAACTCGTGCAGTTCTTTAATTATTTGTTCCTCAAAATATGTGGTTGATTATCTTCTTTTTTTTTGAGTGAAATATTTAAGAGTTGATAACTCAATGATTTTTCGATCGCACCTAGTGTGATAATTCTAAAAAAAAACCTGAAAACAATGATGATGAGAGTAGAGCTGAAAGGTGAACATAGAAACATAACCTATAATTCACGACCGGCTCGCTACGCCCCAGAAAACCAGCGGCATCCTTACACTAAACGAGTCAATACACGGCTGAATGATCCGCTTACCGACTCCGCAACGTCGAGCACCAGTAAGGCCAACCACGACAATGGCCACCCACAACACTCCGGTTTCTGAGTCTCAGCCTCAAGACTCAGTGGCGCTCATAAACGCAACAGAGCCATCCCTCTGGTCAAGGCTAGTCAACAAATGCCTTACGGAGAAGGCATCAAAGTGGTACAAGGTGTACCGAGGACTTGTCCCACGCCGTTATTTAGAGGAGAAGCGGCATTACATAGACAAGCAGGTGCGAGAGATGCTTCGCGACGGGATCATCAGACGCACTACCTCGCCTTTTAGTTCCGCAGTAGTGGTGGCCAGCACCGCTTTTGTGTGGATTATCGCCGATTAAACACAGAAACCGAAGATGCATCACAATGCCTCCCCCGTATACACAAGACCCTGAAGGATCTCGGCTGCGCAAAAATCTTTTCGACGCTGGATTTGAAGAGCGGATATTGGCAAATTCCAATGGCCTGCGATTCACGACCGTACACCACCTTCTCAACCCCAGGAGGAGAACAGTTCTAGCTCCAAGTAATGCCATTCAGATTTAAGAATGCCCCAGGCACCTTCCAGAACCTCATGCGACAGATTCTTGCGGAGAAATGGACGGACTTCGCCATCGCCTACCTAGACGACATAATCGTCTACTCCACCCACTGGAAAGAACACTTCACACACCTCGGCTTAGTATTGGAAAGATTAGTCATCTACGGACTCACAGTAGCCCCGAAAAAGTGTAGCTTCGAAAGAAATTCACTACCATACCTCGGACATATTGTCGGCAAAGGAGGAAACACGGCCCAACCTGTACACGTCAAGGCCATTCAGAACGCTTCACCTCCACGTAATCGCAAGGCCCTGAGATCATTCATCGGACACTGCAATTGGGCAAAGAAGTGCATCCCAAGCTCCTCACAGATACTCGCTCCCCTGATTAACATCCTGTCGACGAAACGGCCTTTCAAATGGACCAACGAGCTACAGGAGAAATTCGATCTAGCTAAGCTCGCCTTTCAGAACCCTTAAAGCCTCAGCCGACCGGATCCGAACCTGACAATCGTGTTACAGACAGACGCTAGGGCCAAAGGAGTGGGTGCAGCCCTCATGCAGGAAGGCCTCGACGGAACGCGTCGCATCATCTCCTTTGCCAGCGCCAAATTCTCGGAAACGGAATCCAGGTACCACTGCAACAAGCAGGAATGTCTGGCTTTAATCTGGGCCATCAAACGGTATCGGCCATACAAGGAAGGCGATCTATTCATCCTACGCACTGAATGCAGGACGCTGACCTGGCTGTCCGCCAGGAAGGACGCCCGTGACAAGCTGGACCGATGGTACATCCTCTTACGAGAATTCGTCTACAAGATCGAACACGTGCCTGGTCGAGATAGCGAACTCCCTGACGCTCTCTCTAGATTTCCGGACCCCAACGAGCCCCTTTCAAGAGAACCGGATATACAGAGGTTACTGCCAACTACCCGCAACGAGGGTCCTACAATGCCACCGTTGCCTACACTCAGCGCTATCGGCCCGTTGGAATCCGATCCCCTCTATAACGCGGTCATCAAGGCACAGCAAGAGGATCAGCTGATCAGTCAAGATGTCCACAAATGGCGCGAGATGCAGGATGGCCAATTCTTGGATTCCGAGAAAGAGGTTTTCTTCCGTCGACATAAACTCACCACTAGCGGTTTCTGGCAGCAGGATAAGGAGGACGGTCATTGCAGGTAGTTAGCCTGGTATGAGCAGGTAAATTCGTCGCTACGTGACCGGGTGCCACCTATGCATCTGTTGTAAACCGGTGCGCGGCGAGCAGTCCGACCATCAACGACCGCGTGCCGCCACCAAAGCTTGGGACACTGTCGTTGTCGCCATCATGAGACCCTACCCCCGCACCACCCTGGGTCATGCTTACATCTTGGTAGTGACAGACCTCTTCACTCGCTCGGTAGAGGCCTTCCCGATGCGAAATGCCCACGCTACCTGCCGGGCATGCTATTTGGACTCCGACGCCGGGCCAACTCCGCCACCGCCACGACCCCCAGCTACCTGCTTTTCGGCCAGATTATCCTTAGTCCGGGCGAATGGGGCCCCACCGAGGTTCCCAAAACCAATCCACGAGCCGAAGATCTCCAGCAACGAGAGGCAGAGGCTCGTGTTCATCAGGGCCAGTATCAAGCCAGATACGCGACAGCCCCGGCACAGCCACAATTCATCCTAAGGGATTGGGTGTATCTCCCGAATCACCAGCTGTCCAACAAAGCCGCTGTCTTCAACGCCAAGTTAGGTCCATGGCAACGTAATCATCTGAACACCAGCCGCCACCGAGGGACTGCCTGCGCAGGCAGCAGTCGAGGAGTTGTACGGTTAACCAGCAGCTGATCGTCCGCCCGGTCAGGAGACTGCGCCACATACAGCCGAAAGCGTCGGCGAAGAAGGACTTGCTGTAAGCGTCGGCGGAGAAGACGTCACAGCCGTTGCACCCAGTGCAAGCAGGAATTCTTACGCAGCAGCAGAGATGCCTGGGCAGGCATTCGAGTACGCAGAGGCCGAGAACAGGGAGCCGAATGAGCTCTCCGACTAGAACAACGACAAGGAGAGAGCGCCGGGCCAACGCTAGGATGAAACCAGGAGGCGTTATAACCTACGACGCAGGGATCCCGTCAACTACCGCGACGCCCGACCCTACGTTCAACAGGATCACCGGCGATCACGGGACTGCAGCGATGCATTCCATATTGTAAATATTTCTCAGCTATCGCGCGATTTTTGTAAATAATAAATCATATTCAGGCTGTCAGAACGCACCTATATTTTTTTGTTCTCTAATCCGCCAAAACGCGACTCGATCTTTACGATAACTTTACGATATTCTATGTCCATGTCGTAAAGACACCGTAACGACGTCGTAAAACGGGAGTGTTTGAAATAAGATGCATATGTTTGTTCATGTTACGTTATGTAAAACAAATATTATACGTGAATGTTATCAAAGTTGTTTTGTAGTGTATAAATACTTTTAATTTGATGATAATTTATACACATGTAAGAGATATTAAGAAATTCATTTACACTTTATTATTCCAAAATATGGACATTTTCGTTACATGAGCTCAAATAATGAAGTGCAAAAAAGGAATAATTGCCGTGCCTTATACCTATTTAGTTATCTTATACTTAGTTAGCGGACTGAATGAACGGAAAGGATATGATACAGAACCTTAATAGTATCCCTTCCGTATCATGCAATACAAACTAAAAAACAGAAATATGGACATTTAACTTGTTACAATTTTGATGCTACGTTAAATTTTCCATTTGCATCTCACGAAGTAATTGCAATAGTTTTTTTTAACAGCGTTAAAAAAGAAAAAAATACAAAACCTTTCATTAACCTTTCTTTCTTCAGAATTCACGAAATTTCTATTAAAAACTTTAATCTACTACAAAATGTTATCAATAATATAATAATAAAAACTATTTATTCCAAAATTGTGTTCATTGATTACTTACTCGAACACGTGCATCCTAATTACCGAGAAGAAGGTAAATAATATAGTGTTAGGGCTTTTAGATTTTCCAAAAATAAATTTCAATAACATGTCTAGGAAAGATGCACGTTTTTGGAAAATACTAATTTGTCATTAGAATTAATTATTGTGCTAGTCTAGCAGAACCAAGCACAAGTTTCAGATTTTCAACAACCTGAAATTGAACCTTTTTTTGAATTTTTTTAAGACAGTTTTAGAAAATTGTTTCAAGATTTTGACTTAATGCAAATCTACCACAATTCAGTACAATTTCCACTTTTTCGGAAAAACAAATTGGCGAGACTGACATAAAAATATTTATATTTTTTATTTTTGCGCTGAAATTTTCATTTTGTCTACAAATATTTTACGGGACAATAGAGTAAAAATGGATATTTCAATAACATTATTTCTTAATCTCAAAGAATTTTATTGTTATTTTTGGAAACACCAAAACGTTCAGCTACTGATCTAAAAGTACAAAAGAGAATTCGAAAGTGATGTCAATAGAATGAAATTAAATTATTCATGATTAAAAGATAGTTTTCACATCGATTGAATATGTAAGAAACTTCACAATTTTTTTTTACCTACACATTTCTTTATTAGCAAGTATGCATATTGCAATGCATAATTGCTTTTCTGGACATATTCGCTGAGCCCCGATGTGATGTCTGTTGAAAAGCGGGTCAATATCATCCAAAATAGTTTGAAACGTTTCGCGAGTCAATCAAAAATGTGATTCAGAATCTGCAAACAGAACCAAATTTATACGTCACATAAACATTCTGTTATTTCTACCAAAATATATTTATGCAAAAAATAATCAATTTAAAAAAAAAGTAATCGATTGAAAGAAAGAAAGAATGTTTGCTTATCCAAAAATATTAAAACATCATATTTTCGACGCTGATAAGAAGATGCAGTTGGTACAAGAAAAAGGTTTGTTTGCTACAAAGATATACAACATATTTGTTCCTCCTAAATATCGGTGTTAATGTTAACAAAGAATTTATTAATTAAATAGAAGTTTGTTCAATAAACGGTAAAAAATTTTTTCTTATTTTCATTAAATGCTGGTTGATTGAAACACAATTTAATAGAAATACCTAACGTTTTTTTGCATGACAAGTATCCCAAAGTTTTTCTAAAGGCCTAATTTTACTACTCACTTACTCAATAAATACTGGAAATAAATATTTTGTAAATACCATGCGGTACTCATTTTTTAAATAGACGTGTAGATGGGGCAGGATGCGTCAAGTGTCCACACCTAAAAGTAATTTCTTTAAATCAGGTTAAAACTTGGCTGAATTATAGGCTTAGTGGAGCTACAATCATACATTAAACTAAAGCTTCATTTATTTACCAGTTGTGTTTTGTTGTATGGAAAAGAACCATATTTGAAATAAAAAATTTCTATTTTAGAAAATAGCTTTTTTAATACTCCTTAAAATTATGAAGAATAAAAAATGTGCTAAAAATGTTTTCTTGGTCAAATTTAATTTTTTAAGCTCGAGTTTTTTAATATATCGTTATAATACTCTTAAAGTACATTTAAAGAGCTCTCCAAAAAACTGTAATAAAAGTGCAATCCGATCATCCTAAAAGAAGTTACACTAATGTGAAGGTGAAGAAGCGCGTGAAAAAGTGAAAACTTCAGGCCCCTGTATATTGACAATCGGTTGATAAATTAAACCTATGGTTTGGTTGATTAGTAGGTCCACTATATTTGACTATATTTGAGACAAGCTCAAACCCGATATAGAAAAAATTAATTTTAGTTGGGAACCCGGTACTAAGCGTTGAATTAAAAAAAATTAAGAATTTGTATTTCTATGAATACGCGATTTTTCCTCCGTCTAAAAGTGCCCCAACGGAAATAGAAAAAGTGCCAATCCTATTCCTCTTCATCAACTTAGTAAAAATTAACGAAAGTATTTATTCAACCTATTCTTTATTATTAAATCTTTTTATAAGCATAAATTCGGTTATCTGTCAGTACAATTATAAAGAATTAAATATATTTAAAACACGTTCTCTTTTGGGGAATACGAACCTATGCGGCAGCCGGTATTGAAATAGAAATGAATTAGTTTCTGAGATATCCTATTCTCACGATGACATTTCAGGCAGATGGAAAAATCGCGCATTCAAAATAATAGAATAATCTTCACTTTTACGCTGAAATCTGCAAATATATTTTTTTTTCTATTTAATGCTAATTGTCAGGAAGACTTTTTGTATTCTGCACCATATATTAGAATGAACAATTATTTACGTGCAAAGCGGTACGCATTTTGTAAATATAATTTGTGAATTTAGCTGATTGAATTTTGAGGTTAGAGCCAAAGTCCGACAGCCTTAATGGATTTTAAATAAAACAATCAATATTCGTTTATCGAGTGATTTCTTAGCAAATATCTATCCTTCTGCTTAGGTTTACAATACTTTATACGCACATTGCAAATTATTTAATTAAAAAATAAACTTAAACTTATAAGCCAGAAAAAAAATAAATTCAAAAATTTACATATCTTTACTGAAGTAATCACTAAAAAATAGTTATTTAAACATCTAAATCCTCATTTGCAAAAAGCAGATTTTCGACATCCAAAAAGATAGCCGGATCCAAAATATCATTCATATTCGTGCCCATTTCCCCTTCCTTTTAACATGTTCAGAATTTTCACTCAAGACATAAGACGGAGCACGATATTAGCGAACATTACGGACAGGATCGGTATTCAACGCTACGCTTTAGCAGCAAGTAATTTAAAAACACAACCATTCTGCAATTTTTTTCAAGAAAACTACAGCAGCATTCATACCACCTTCAACTTGCATCAATTCTAACCAATAAGATCACCTGCAGTCACCATCTTACAGTTTCCTGATTTAAAAAGGTTGAGCACCACCGCGAACTGACAGCGCTCTTTGAGCGATATATCGGAAACAACCATAGAAACATACATTATATACTGTCAATATCATATAACATACTCGGGTTGCAGAGAAACATTGTAAAAATAAATATGTATGAGTTTGGGAGTTTAGATATGGGTGACTTTCATAATTAAGAAAGCCATGCCAGATTAGGCCAAAAATAAAAAATAAATCAAAATGTATGATTATAATTTCCAAAATTTAATACAATTATAAAGTTTTGCAAGTATTTAAATAAACACCCAGATATTCCATCATCAGCTATACAAACTCTACTTTCCTGCTGACTGTCACATATGGAGAACAGGCCTGATCAACGAACTCTTCTCCTGCAACATTTTGCGTCTTGACGTATCGTTCTATTTAATGTTTAATATTTTGAGAAATCCAAACAACTTTTTTCAAATGGTCTCTTCAAGTCTCGTCATCACTGTTTTTAAAATTGTTCTTATTTGTATTTTACATATGACATTCGAAGACCAAAGGTTTTCTACTCGTCTATAAGCATTAACATATCAGGACCAGTCCCTGAGTTTACATGCATAGGGTTCAGGAGTCATTTAGACGAAATCAAAAACCACTATTCTCATTTAATATGACACGATTGCAATAAGAATCTGCTGTAAGTTATTTCATACACCTATCAATGTTCTGAAAAATATTATAGAACATTGATTTCTTATATCTGATTTCAGTGAACTGACACATAGCAACTTACATTTGAGAAAATTTCTTATGTACAAGATTATACAGGTCTGTGCAGGTTCCAATACTTCATGAATTGTAGCATTACCCTAGTTTTCGAAAATAAGCTTTCTATTTACATTTATTATTTATGAATCGCTGGCGTCCAAAACGGTATAACCCTCAACATTTTTAAAGTGCAATTTTTCACTTTTTTAAATTCTCTGACAAAATCTTCGTCTATAGCCCTTAAAAAAATCAAAAAGTATTTTTTGGTTTTTTATAATGAATCGTCAAAACTAGCGATTGTAGTAACCCCGGGTATACCTAGCGGCCAAATGGGGGTAACCCCTCATTGATTCTTATGAAAGATCTGGACTTTTCATACTGTTCCGAGGTTCTAAAAGTAAAAAGTGAATCAGGTTACCTTGCAGATTTTTTAGACTGTAACTTATTGGTATTTGGACATATACAAGGATCTGTTTTATCGGTATCACGTTTCATGTTTTCAGCTGTGTATAAAAAATTATTCAGTCAGGTAAGTACCGCTCAATTTCGCACTTTCTACATAAATTCATTAGCTATCGTTACTTGCAAGGAAGTTGGTTGTTCAGCTCATTTTTTTAAAACATTTTGGTAAAATAATTACTCTTTGGCCGTAAAAATTGACTAAGAAAAGTGCTATTGCGCAAAAATCGTTCCGAACCGCGTCAAAGTGATGAGAAGTACGAGAAACCGAGAGGCAAACACGTGCGTGCTAACGACAAATCCAAATCTATGATATACTTTATCACCCTGTTTTTGTATTTGTATTTTTTTATAAAAAGTTGCAATATCGCGTGATAGTTTTCAAAAATTTTTTCTAATTTGATTGGTTCACATATCTTTAAAAAATAAAAATTAACATTAATTCCCAATACTTTTCATTTATATTCGTCTATTTTGATGGTTAATAACACATCCTCAAATTAATTTCAACTGTCCAAATATATGAAGTCACAAATGCTTTTTAAAAATGTGCTTGAATAGTTAAACCACTAAATTCGAAATTTTATTATACAACTTGTTCATAAAAATAATTTTGAAACTTCGTGAATCCATTAGGTGAGTCATTAGATGTATATCTCTTATTAACGTATATGAACACGATGTCTTTCGAAGTGATTATACGAGCGGATGTTCTTCAAAAGAAACGCAAGGTTCTTGGTTTACTCTTCGAAACTGCCCTCTAAAAAATTAATAATTTCATTTACCAATAAAACTGTACGATACATGCTAAAGTGGTTCAGCAGTAAAATTATTCATCTTAAAAAGATCTACATATCTGACTGAGAGCATTTTCTTGATGAAATTCATAGTTTTTGTTCGAATGGTAAAAACTGCTGCTAAAAATTAAGAGCTCAAATTTTATACCAACATTGTTAGTAACGAAAAAAAGATGATGTTATGAAATTCTTAATTTCAAAAAGACCTACAAATTTTGTGGTAATTATTTTTTAAAGAATTCGCATAGCTTATATTCTAGTCGTGAAAATTTTTAATCAAATTCGCAAATTGCACTATCTGGTCTACTATGCAAGATAAAGAAAATTAACCAACGCAAATTGTTTAGATCAAAAGATTCTACAAATTTGTTATTAATTATTTCTCGATGAGAAGTATACATTTCTTTTTGTTCCCAAAAATATAATTTAAAACCAAAAATTTTTATTCATACAAAACCAACTCAAGATAGAATACATTTTTTTAAAAAGAAACTTAAAAAGCATGCATAACGTGAGGGAGGCCATAATAATATGTACAAATCAGAAGGTTATTTAAAAACTTAATAAAGCCGAAATATGTTTACCAAAGCGAATTTTTAATCACCAAATTAAAGTTGTCAATGGTGCATTGGCGCATAGACTTTATTTTTTATGGCTAATTTAAGGGGTTTATCCATAGGAAAAGTGTATTTTTGAAGTTCAACTGTACTGTGTGGATTCTTGTAGGGAGTAAGACGAATATATTGAAATTGGCCAAGTCCATATTTAATTCCATCAGAAGAAACAATCCTGGAAAGTGGATTCACACACCTAATATGGGTTGGAGGAGATCTAGACCTGACACGAAGAGAAGGCTCAGCAGGAGAAATAGACCTGGACCTTACCCAAAAAGGAACCTCGACAGGAAATTGAGACTTGGTAGACGATTATCTGTCCAGAGAATAAGAAGGTTCACGACAAGAAACACCAGGAATATCTTCACTCTCAGGTAGACACTCCAACTCTGAACTTAATCCTGCAAGAAGGAAGAGGATTATTTTTTTTCATTTTCTTAATAAATCATGGACTCCTTGTGGAAAAATTGCGAGACAGGACTGGGCGCATTGAGGGAAGATTCTCCCGGGAAACTTATAATAGCTAAACCATATATATTTATAATACATTATTCGGGAAGGATTTTAGAAAAGTGTTAACTTGAATTTTTTTAACACAAGTGATATATTTTAGCAACAATAGTAATAATTTTAATACAGTAAAACGAGTTTTCGTGTGGTATAGTTTACAAAAATTTTCATTTGGAGTTGATAGTTTCTTATAAAATTTCTATTGAAATTTAGTAAGTTGCTACAAGCTGCAGTCTAGTAATTCTGAAGGTAACCATGTGACATTTTACAGAAATAATGTTCGTCAAACCCATATCCCTTTTCAACATTTCTTGAGGGGAACCACCTCCGTCTCTGGTCCCAAAAATAATAATAATCAAACACATACTCCTTTTCAAGGAAAACCTCACCGACTCTGACTAAAAGGGTTTACCTTAACTTAAACTTCGCAATAATCCCAAAACAAAAGATGAAACAGCATTTAAAAGATACGGTGATAATAACAAAAATTAGACATACGAAAATATCAAGCGTAGGTATGACCAAAAAATAAAAAGATATCGACATAGGAAAGAGAAACGGAAATACTTATAAACAAAATTAGGGTCAACAAAACTGCTAGCTCAGCCTGAACAAAACGAAATTGGTATAGGGGAGGGTACGCAATCACAAAGCTCACATTTGACCAAGGATAATTAACATCGGTTTATTCAAAAGTTATAGAAAAGTTAATCAGTATACATATCATGAGAATAAATAAAAAGAGTAATACGGAAAAATTATTGAAGCACATTAGCAGTTCAAGAATTAATTACCAACAACATATATCTAGCAAATAATGTATTCACAACAATAAATTGACAATAAGAAAAAATACAACAATAATGCGGTGCGCTATTCCTTTTTGCCACGAGATCAGGGGGTTCGATGTAAAAACTAAAGGGGTTCTAAAGGAGGTTCCCTAAAATAAATACCAAAAGTGTTTTCAAACTATATATAAGAAAGGTTGTCTAAATGCAAAAAGGGTTAACAGCGTTCCTAAAGGGCTTCAAAAAAAAATAAAAGTTCTCTAACTTCAAAATTGGTTCACAGAAGTTCCTGAAAGTGTTCTTAAAACTGGATTCCAATGAGGATACTCACATGGCACCAAAGGAATTCTAGAATGACTACGGAAAAGAGAATTTAGGGATATAAATAGAGTTTCAAAAACTAATCTAGCGCAGGATTTCCTAAAATAAATTATAAAAAAGGGTCCGAGAACGTCTTGAATCAACTATGAAGAAGAGAACACAGAAATGTCAGTGAGGGAGAGAGGTAAGCGTCGTTCCCTCGTAGTCAGGATCGGCTGTATTCCGGTGCTGAGGTGGAGGATCAGGTGCCCCTAATCCTTATTAAAGATGCAAAGTAAGCTTTCCAATGCTCCCGAAAAAGAGAAAACATTACCTATCCTTCCATAGAATTTTGGTGGTAACTGCCTCGGTCAATCTTCACCAGGAGCGTGTCTTAGATCTCAGATGACCAAAAGAAATAATCCGTTCTATCCTTTATGAGTAGACTCAGCCATTCTACTCTGGATGTCAGAAGGATTAGCAATAAACGGTATCCGGAAGTTTAAGTGGGGACTTGAGACGTTAACAGTACAGTGATAACTATAAAATAAAGCAATGATGGCTTAAAAATAAAAGAGAACGGAGGAGTGCCGAATTTTATTACTCCTTGTAAGAACACGAGAGCTTTTAATAAGGGAAACTTCAGATAATCGGGATTTTGTGGGTTGCAGAAAATTTTGTAAAGCTTTTTGAAAGCCCTTCAAGATTATGATACCAACTGTTTTAATTTGGTCAAAAAGTTAAATATACCGAATTTGATCGTAACAAAAATAAAGAAAAATCCAAAAATTCCATTGTTTGGTCAAACTATGCAAAATACGATAAAAACGAAAAGGCTCAAATTGCGCGCCCTGGAAAGAACTACAAATTTATAATGAATTTACTTTTCGATATAAGCTAAGAAAAAAATGAGACAAAACTTGTCCATCCAAAAAAGCGTGATAATTTTTGATAGGACACGTAGTTTTTGCTTTAGTTGTGAAAAATAACATTCTAAATAAAAATATTAAATTTATTTGAAAAAACGATACAAGGTATGAACTTAAATTACTAGGCAACAGTTGTTCGCCTAAGAAGATCTATAAATTTAGGATCAATCATATTTCGATGGGACGAGTAGATTTTCTTTTAATCGTAAAACACAAGATTAAAAATTTAAAAATTAACTTTTTCGAAAAAGCACAGAAAAGACGAAAGAGGACATAGGCTCCTATATAAGACCCTACATAGTTGCCTGTATTATACCCTATGCTGATGCGCAGTAGTTTTTATTTAATCGGAAAAAACAATATTAAAAATTTTTTTAAATTATGAAAACAAGGAAATAAGGATTAGTATGATTTAATTTGTATGCATATTATGAATTGCAATGATATACATTTATTGAAATACTGCATGCTTTATAGCAGCTTAGAATACAATTTAAAGAAAAATAAGAAACAAATACAAAAATATTCATGATAAATACAATTTGCTTTTTATTTTGCAATTTTTTAATAAATAATCCCTGACAGAGTTACATAAAAAATGTATTATAATTGATATAAAAGTGTTCTGTATAATGTAGAAAAGTTGATATGCTGGACAAAATCGAGTGCGAAGCACGAGGTACTTAATGAGAATGTGTTCGTTAAAGTCAAACGAGAGTTAAAATCACAAAATTACAGTTGTCGTTCAGTTCATTTTTGAATTTAAAAGGCATGTGCCTGAATGCGGAAGAAATGCAAAGATTAAGCGCGGAGTGCGATTGCCATCAGTGGTGGATGTTTTGAGTCTTAATTTAAAAAATTTTGCGCAAGAATGCGCGAAAATATAAAGATCGAGAGCGAAGCGCGAGATAAATACAACAACGAGCGCGAAGCGCGAAAACGAACAGTCGCGCGCCCTAGGCGCGCTCAAACTTGCGAGCGAAGCGAGCCGCGTGCTTAGCGCGCCATGAGAATGTGCCCGCGTGGCAGGCAGATTTTTTTAACTCACCTTGAATTTTTATGCATTTTATCGCTTAAAGAACTTTTGTGCACCTGAACGACCTTTTTGGTCTTCCTGGCAGCACCAAAAATATTTTATGTACCGAATTTCAATGAACTTTTACTCGGCCTTTTATTATTCGGCTTGCAATTTAATTCTTTTATCAAGCGCGCTTCGGGGAAAAAAACATTATGGAAATTTAAGGAATAAAGTCAATCGAATAAGATATGCCAGGAATTCCCGAGGTCTCGAGGAATTCCAAAGAACTTTAATGAATTTCACAAAATCTGAAACATTATCTTGAAGGTCTAAGGACTTTAACATTAAACGGGATTTCGCAGATTTCTATGAATCTAGAAATGTTTTTTTCAACGCGAATGCAATTTTTTATTTATTTGAACTTATTTTTAAGAGATTTCAAAGTATTTTCAAAATTTTTATAAAATCTTAACAACTTCCAGGATGTCAAGAAAGTTTCAAAATGTTTCCTGCTTAAAGTTTATTTATATAGCATTATAAATGGTGAAAACAAAACGTTGCTTTGCAGTTTCTTTACTTTTTAAATTTATTTCTTAAATATTTTTTGTATTATTCATTGCAAATATTGATTCTTAAATTATATTTTTCAGCCTAATGGTTTTTCCAGTGAACTTCCCGTAATGAAAAAAAAATCTTTGAAAAATGATTATAGCCCAATACTGATTTTCATGTATGTACTTCTTTTTGGTAAGGGTCCAATCTATGAGAGAGTGATTACAGTACGAGCCTGCTAAAATAGTCATTTTTTTGTTTTGTTATTGTGCAAAAATATGTTATGGATTTATTTGTACTATGATTACCTTGATTTACATTCATGTTACTTTTCCAAAATTTTTCAGATAATCCCTTGTTTTTGGCGACATACCTGGCGACATTTCTGTGAAAGATAAGAAAGATTTATGAAGTCTTAATGCGCAATTTAACAAAAGACACGTGTGTTTAAACTAAAAGATTTTTAAAACAAAATACATACCTGTATATTTTCAACCGACAGGTGAAGTTTTTGTCTAAAACGTATTAATTATTTTGAATGAATAATGGTTTAGCTATATTCTCATCAAAAAATTTGTGTTAAACCAAAACGAATTTTTTAAAAAATGGAAAATTTGCTAACTAGGGACATTTTTTTTCTCACAACAATCATATTTAACTTAATAGGCCATTTTCAAACGAAAATTCCATTTTCGACAAAGAAAAAATTATTCAGCAATTGAAATACTTCATTCTGAATCAAATAAAAAAATCATTTCGTATAAAATTCAAATACTTTATTTTTTATTTTTCTTAGTTGTTTGAATAAAACTAGTTTTGAATTTAATTCAATTTGTTGACAATGTATATCTTTTGGCTTAAAATATAGTTACTGCGTTAAAAGTTCAATAACCTTGTTAAAAATCGTATTTTTCTTGGCTTCCTAAAGTAATAAATATGACGTTATATTGTTACATGTTTAACTATAGAATTAAGGAAAGCGGCTACAGCGAGAAATAGAGTACCGGAGGTGATTCTCATTTTTATAAAAGTATCTGCCAGTGCATGACAGTAGATGATACTGAATTACGGAGCACAGAAATTTTATATTATATTTATCGTCCCAAATTTAAACCTTGTAATAAAAAATATTATTTATTTAACAATGATCGCGATATCAATTTCTTTCCAGTACGTCAGGGTTATACGCTACATGCAGAAAATTCCTTAGTAAATGAGCTTTTCTGGGTATAAATTACCCTTGGAATTAAAATCATCTGTAAACAGTTGACTGCATGATATGTTTACGTATTTTGGTGCGTTAAGTATGAATCCCGTCAGGGTTTCTCCCAAAACGAGAAAAATTTCCTAGCAAATTAGCATTTACCAGCATGAATTCACCCTTGGTATTAAAATCATCTCGAAACAGGTCAGGCATGATATCTATTTGTTTTTTGTGAGTTGAAGATGAAGTAGACAGTCGTTTCTTCTCAGCAACTTAGGTTTTATCCCTGGATGTGGTGAATTATCTAGGAAAGCAGTTTTTTCGTGTAAGGAGTTCGCCTGGTTGTTTAGTTGATCTGGAAAGCGATCCGAATAGGATATATTCATATATTCTGAGGTTTTGAATACGAACCTGATCATTGTTTTTCTCCTGTAGGACCTGTTTATCCACAAGATGCAAAAGATACTTTTGACCTCAGCTTATAGGTGATTGGAAAAACAAGGGCAATTTCACACCCCTAAATGCTGATTTTCTAGGGAATTTTCCGCATCTAGGCGAAACCACCGATCTGTCGGAGGGAAACTAGTATCAGATTCTTATTTTGCGCAACAAAATACATCAACATATTATGTTTGATCTTCTTTCCAGATGCCTTAAGTACCAATGGTAATTTATACCCAGAAAAGCTGATTTACGAGAGAATTTTCTGCGCTTAGGGGAAAACCCCGACGTACTAGGGAAAAACAGATGTCAAATTCATGTATAGTGGTAAGAAGTTTGGTAAAATCTCTCACCCAAAAAAGACAATCATCGCGCCAATTACACATTAAACAGCACCATTTAAGGGTTTTTTTTAAGTCATTACACAAAATATTCTCGGAGGTACACCGCTCAACAGGAACTGATATAAAAGAAGAACTGATATACTGCTGCCATGATTTCGGCTATTCTAATTATCTGAAATCAAAAAACCATACGCCATTTTCTTCGCGAGACTTAAGACTCTGCACAGAACTAAAATGAAGAAAGAATTTAAAAAAAAAACATTTGTAAGCTTCAGAAAAAAATTCAATTTTACTCCTTTTTTGGGGTCTATATAAGTGCTGTATAAATTTGAGCAGAAACAATCAAATAGTTTTCGAGATATCATTGCAGCAGTTAAGAAAAAATTGTGTTTTCAGAAAAACGTCTAACTTTTCAACCACTTCGAATCGCGAAAAATTCTTTCACCTACGTCTTGTATATATGTTTTAGAGGTGACTTATAAAAAAACTCGATTTTTTTATCTAAAACATTAAACGACCCCCTTAAGTTTGATAGAACGGCTTCACCGATTCGGGTGAACCATAACCCCGAATATCAAAGTTATAAGAGAAACGAAAAAATGTTAACTAACGAAATTGTTGATATTAAAAAGACTTCTAAATTTTGGGTTCTTTATTTTCTGATTGTTAAAATAATTTTCGTTTTAATCATAGAAATTTTGTTTGAAAACTGTGAATCCTGCTTCCGGATAAACTCTGCATGATAAAAAAACAAAACCAACAAAAAAATGTTCAGCAAACTATTAAAATTTAATCGACTGCAAAGCTTGAGTAGAAATTAAAGTATAAAAAAGAATAAGAATGTAATTTAAAAAATGTATTTAGCAAATTAAAAATTACAGTTGCCAATGATTGAACTTTTAATTTTCTAAAGTCTGTGCAAAGATGTTAAGGAAGTACAAAGTATAAAACCTTGATAATCACAATACATTAGCTTTATCATTATTTGTAATAAAGTGAAAAATGTAATATTTTAAACCGTCTTCGCATTTGAAATAATTTAAAATTTAGGTTTTACATTGTTTCATTAATAATTTAATGATGTGAACGATTGAGGTTTACATGCTGTACTTTAAAAGACATTCGAATTTCACGACTGGGGCCTACGGGAGTTTCCGAAACCTCATCTGGGGTCAATAGGGTAATCATACCGCTTGCCATGTTTATTTTTGCGCGTGTATAGTGACAGCGTTCCTTATATGTATATATCCCAACAAAAGCTCTGCTATTCTCCAATATTGCAAAGACTTCACCATCCAGCGTTGATAATACAATTTGTTCGTTGGTTGGCATGGGCACATATACTTTTCGTTTGATGGGTATTTTAATACGTTTATCCGTAGGAAAAGAGTATCTTCGAAGTTCAAATATACGGTGTGGATTCTTATAGGGAGTAACCCGAATAAGTTGAGGCTGTTCAAGTTCATATTTATTTCCGTCAGAAGAAACAATGCTAGTAGGTGGATCCATGCGCCTTGCATAGGTTGGAGGAGACCTGGACCTGGACCTGGTCCGAAGAGGAGTTTCGGCAGGAGATTGAAAATTTGCAGCAAAATGTCTGTCAGGAGATTTAGAAGGTTCACGGCGAGAAACGCCAGGAGTAGGTTCCAAGTCAGGTGGATACTCGTACTGTGAACCTAACACTGCAAAAAGAAGGAGGATTACATTATTTTAAGTGAATTGGTGTATTATAAACTTTTTGTGAAAAAATCGTTATTGAAATTCAGTAGGTTGCAACAGGATCCAGTCTAGTGAGTGTGATGATAACCATGTGACTGGTCAAAGAACTAATATTCGTCTAAACCCCTATTCTTTCTCAACGTCTCGTAGTAAGCGTCAAGGAACCCCTCACCCCTGCCACTTTCCATCATCTCATCGGGAGCAGAAAGGCACCTCTGTCACTCATCAAGGAAATAATTGTGTTAAAAACTCTACTGCTTTCCTCTCCTCTGGTGAGGCCGTAAAGGCATTTCTGTCAATAGCGACAGAAATCATGTTTGTCGAATCCTCGACCCTTTCCAACATCTTGTGTGGGGCTGAAAGATATCCTTGTCATTGCACAAAAATAAGTTCGGCCAAAGCCCTTTCTTTGCAGCATTTCTAGGGTGCAAGACACCTTTTTCAATACCTCAATATTAAACTAATTTATTTACAAATCTATTTATCAGTATTAAGTAATACTCGAGGGTTGACAGACTGAAAAACCTTGAAATCTTAAAACTATGAATGTGACTAATGGGGATTTGGAGGCGGGGGGGGGGGGATTAGTTTTAACCAAGAGTCATAGCTGATTAGTGTTTCATGCTGAGAAGTTCAACCAACCTTCAGCAGCGGTGTGTTAGATGGGAGTGCATATGATCTCAATTTCACATTCCCGGCCCACAGTGGGAAAAGGGACATCTTTGGTTCAAAATAACGTACAGCCCACAAATACTAAGCGATTTGAAAAAAACAAAATTTTCAAGAGATTTGTCGAGCCTGATTTTTTATTTAGGTTTTCAATTTTATATTAATAAACAAATATGATAAAAAATTGCCATTGTATCTATTTGACGTCCCAGGTGCTCGCCAATAACAGAAAAAGTGTTGAAATCGCCTAAGTTTTATAGAGTAAAATTAGCTTGATATGTTCCAATATTATATATTTAACAACAACATTTTTAGGAACAAATTATTTGTTGAAAAGAATGTTTTCTTTGATTTTCCATAATCATACGTTTTTGCTGGTTACATTGCAAGAAATTTGAATAGAAATTATATGATACGAAAAAAATTTGTCTTAAGATTATAATTCTACATATCATAAACAAATTTATTTAACAAATGCTGCAATCAGGCATAGGATGAGAGAAAAATTCGTTTTTTATATACATTTATATAAATTAGAAACTTCATGATAATTTTAACCAAATTCATAATTTGTTAATAATCGTATGATTTTTCAAAAACAAATTTGATAAAGAAATACATTACTCGGGAATTTGTCGGCATAAAAATTAGGGGTTTTCAATACAAGTCTTTCCAGTTGGGAATTTTATTCGAATTTCAGAAAAATTCATAATAAGTTGATAAATTTTATGATTACTTCATAGAAATTTAATCAACAAATGCATTAATCAGGCATTTGTCTCCAACAAAACTCGTGTTTTTCTATGGCAACTTTTTTAATTAGGATATCGAAAAAATTAGTTGCTTATCGACAAATTTTTCTGACAAAATGCCCTAATAATGCATTTGTTTATTAAATTCGTTTAAAAAATCATAAGATTTATAAATTTTAATAGACTTTATCACAAATTTCATAATTAAAAAAATGTACATCAAAAACAATGAATAGTTATGTCGAAAAATGCCTGATTACTGCACTTGTACCTTAACTTTGTTTTGTGATATAAACAATGATATATTTGTTTATTTGTAAAATATTTAAAATCTACTTCAAAAATGAAGCTCAATAACTCCCTTAGAAATCTCATTAACTTTTTTAAATTTTTTTGTCAAAGTGCGGCTCACCTTTAGGTACAACACCAAAAGCTTCTTCTTCTTCTTTTTTTTTGTTTTTTTTTTTTGAAAATACATTAACATGATTGAGAATCCTAATACTGTGAAACAGATAATTTAAAAAATGTAATTTTTGATTTTCCATTATTCTATTATGCTTTCAAAACTTGAATTTTCGATTTTTCAAGAAAATTGAAAAAGTTGTTATGCTAATCGTGTAGGACTAAGCCTATATCAAAGACCATTCTAATCTGTCAATTCTTTCGCAAGTATCGTGCTGACAAACTAAAAATCGACGCATACACATACACACACACACACACACTCATATGCACAGCACACAAGACTGACAGAGAGATAGGCGCATGCGTAAAAACCTGTTTTTCGGATTCAGGGGGTCTCAAAACGTGGATATTTGACAGAAAGGGGGGGGGGGGCAAATTTTACGTAAATCTAATACCTTCCCTTGATGAGATTGTAAAAATTAGAAAGTCGGATTCTCGACACAAAAAAACTTTAATGATTATATTTATTTATTTCAACTTACTTTAAAGAGATTTTACAAAATTTTCAAATTTTTAATGAAATTGCAGCTACTTTAAGGATATCAAGAAAGTTTGCAGATGTTTGCTGCTAAAAGTTTATTTGTACTGTATTATGAGTGGTCTAAAAATCCGTTCCTTTGTAGCTTGACTACTCTTAACATTAAGCTTTTTAATGTTTTTGTACAATTTATTGTAATATTGATTGTTTCGTAATATTTTTCTGCATCATTTTTTTCTGTACTGAACTTCTCATAATCGAGAAAAGATCGTAATAAATTCATTTTTAGATCATGATTAAGGCCGTAACTGCTTTTCTTTTATCTAATCTATCAATATCAATATCTAATATTATTTTTATTAGAGTTACCTTGACGATTCTCATGTTTGTTACTCATCCCAAAATTTTTCAGAAAGTCCCTCGTTTTCGGCGGCATACCTGGAGATATTTCTGTAACAAGATAATATAGAATAATGAATTTTTGTACGCAAATTTTAACAAAATAAATGTATTTTTAAACTACAAAAATTTAAATACATACATTTATTTTAAACTAACTAGTTAATTCTTTAACTAAAAAGAATCATTTATCTCAAATAAAAAAAACTTAGTAATATTCTCATCCAAAAACTTGTGTGGAACCAAAACGAAAACGAATTTTCCACAAAATAGAAAATTTTCTAACCAAGCATATGGCTATTACACTGCAATGATTAATCTTTAAACAAAAAATTAATCTTTAAGAGCTTCTTCGTTTAAAGTTGAACTACCTTGTTAAAACCTTATTTTTATTGTTAAAAATCTAACTGTTTGGTTCAATAACTTTTCTGTTTAGAATTAATATTTTTTGATTAAAAAAATGTAGGTTATATATTCACCAATAGAGTTAAGGAAAGCGGCAAAAGAAAGAAATAGGGTACCCGCGGTGATCCTCATTTTTCAGAATAAATGGCAGTTGATGACAGTAGATAATACTCAATTACGGAAAAAGAAAAATTTCTACAAGAAGTTTCTATATGTATAAAAGCAGGCTCACCATATGACACGTAGCTAGTTTTTATCTGCGGACTTCCCTTTTTCATCTCTTGTCCCTCCCCGCCCTCTATATTTTCACCTAATAGATGGAAGGCTACTTGTCACTATCTCATTCGATCTCCCAAATTAAAGCCTTGAAATAAAAATGATTATTTATTATCAAGAATGTTTCATATACTTGGTGACCAATAAAATATGTCAATGTGTCAATTGGAAGAACTTGAATAATGCAAAAGTATATGGAACATCTGGTAACCTCTGTTAACATCTGGTAACATTTTGATTGTTTGGTATTTAAGTTTTGCTCAATTGTATTGTATACCGTTATATCATGAAACAAAACTGCATCAATTGAAAGTCACGCCAGAATATTGTATTTACAATTTAAACTATTATTTCGAAGAAAAAGATGTTTATTGGTTCAACTTTATCTCTTCGAGGATTGCAATTATTGCGCATATCTGTGTTATGGAATCATGTGACAAAACTTCTCCATTTTTTAGTGATTATTAATAATACGAGAAAAAAATTTAATTAAAGAAAGGTGCCCACTGAGGAAAAAATTTTGCGACCTCTTTACGACATCGTTACTACATCGTTACGACTTGACGACATGGACATAGGATGTCGTAGAGTTGTCGAAAAGATGTCGTAAAGACGTAGCAAAATTTTTTGCCCGCTGGGCACAGAACGTGATGTAAGAAAAAAGACATTTAAAAAATGATGGCGCCGGAAAATGGAAAAAATGTGTTAAATTAGCAAAATGGCATCAGTTTTTCAGAAAAAATGGAAAATCAATTTTTTTTAAATCTACCTTTAAATTGTTCTAGCTGAGCGACGATATTTATTCAGAAAATATTTAATTTTCAATAATTACATTTTTAGGAAGAAGAAATTCTCCTGGCCTCAAAAGTAGCTTAGCCCCCATGATAGCAATAAAATACCTCTTTTCTATTAGTAAAAACACTTTTTTTCTAAACAAAGCACGAAATTCAAATCTACATAACTTTTTATACAATTTTTCTTTTGCAGATCGGAAGAAATGCATTTTCAACCATTAAGAATTATTTTCTACCAAAAAAATGAACTTTTAACGAAATTCATCACTTTTAAAAATGAAAATGTAACCAAAAAAGAAAACTGTGTTTAAAAAATGCTATATAAATCAATTATTTATAAAACTTCTTTCTAACCACAAAAATTGTTTAATGTTAATCTCTTATTTCACGGTACTAAAATTCAGAGGAAAAGATGCGATTCCACAGAATTCATTTTTTTTAAATACGATATGAGGAGTAGATGAATATGCTTTTAACACTGATTTTTGTTGTGAAATGGAAATAGTTTTTGTATCAATATTTTGCTTTAGTGAAAAAAAGTGACAGAATTTTTTTTACAAAAAATTAATTTAATGAAAGTTTTAAGTATTAAAAGTTAAAAATATTTTAAAGAATAACTAATCATTTTTATTTCAATTTTAAAAAATATATTGAAGATTATGTATTGAAAATGTTCCAAATCAAACAAATTTAGATAAGGTGAAATTTTGAACAAAAGGTTAATATTTTTAATAAAACGAAAAGAAATTTTATTTGAATAATTTCTACTCATTTTCGCCCCTGGGTTAGTATTTCCAAACATTAGAAATCTTTTAACAACATTTAAAAATATTTAGACTTAAAAAAAATTTTAAACAGTAATTAATAATTAATAATATCGAATTAAAATTTAAGAAATATACATGTTGCGAGATTTTAAATTGAAGACGCTCCATATAAAACAATTTTAGATTAAGTGAAATTGGAAAATATGGAAAATATTTTAAATTGAATGAAACGTATTTCTTTCATTTCTAAATGAAATAATCGTTTAGAATTGAATAATTTAAAACTAAAAGTGTTTACAATTAAGTACAGTGTGTCCCATATTTATAGGGCCACCTTATTTTTTAGGATAATTTTTTTTTTATTGAAACAAAATGCACCAAATATTTTGAGTGGATAAATGAGTCGGATTAACGATTTTTCCTAAAATGTAGAGCTCGCAATTCCATTCGTTCATTTATTTTGAAATTTTTTCGAAAAAATAGGTGTCCCAAATTAATAGGGCCACTAAAAAAACTTCAATTTTTTTGAAGAATAATAAATAATTCGTAAAATAATGCAATTTAAAATATATAATATTAAAATTTTACTTCTGACATGCCATAAACATATAAATATGTATGTATAAAAATTAAATATTGTGCGTGAATTCCCAAAGTAATTTATAGTTGTGTTTTTCTTTTAATTTAAATTTTTCCCGAGGATTTTTCACATACATACTTTCCCACATACATTCTTTTTGGGGATTATCGACGTATTTTTCCTATTTTAAAAGTGTATATTCGCACAATATGTTCGAAATAAATATTTCTCCTATTTTTATTGCGGGGATCCCCGTAAGTAGCGGGAGTTCCCGGGTTTTTCTCGCTTTACCTGGCATGAACATATGTATACTCCTGGTACAAATAGGCTTCCGAATGCATTTTTGGCCAGTTAAATTGTGCTTATGCGTTTCGAGGTAACAAAACAAATATGGGAAGAGGGAAAGCATTGTCTGCAGAAGAAAAGGCGTCAATTGATGCGTATGAAAAATGTGGGAAATCACAACGTGAAATAGCGAAGCTTATAAACCGATCGAGAAATGTTATTTACCTGTATATAAAGAATAGAAGTAATCAAATAGTGAAGAAGAAACGTGGACCACGGCCAAAGCTCTCAGATCGTGACAAACGAAAAATAGTCGCCGCCGCCTCGCAAACAACTAAGGGGTGCAGAAGAATAAAAAATGATGTGGCTCCTCAAGTGTCCAAAAGTACAGTGCATCGAGTCTTGAAGGATTCCCCTAATTTAGTATGTGAAAAAATGCAAAAAGCGCCTAAACTGAAACCTCATCATATGCAGGCAAGCTACAATTTTGCAGAAGAGAAGCTGCATTGGACGCACGAATGGTCAAAGGTACATACTTAGACAGTGCATTTTTTCTCGTAACAAATAATTAGTTCCTTCAAGCCTATGTAATTAAAGCTTGGGTCTTCCACTTGCTTTTCAGATTATCTGGTCTGACGAAAAAAAATTTAATTTAGATGTTCCTGACGGAATGCATTATTATTGGCGTGATCTGAGACATGAGCCTCGTTATTTTTCAACCCGAAACTTTGGAGGCGGTTCCGTCATGGTATAGGGGGCATACAACGGTTTCGGAAAAGTGGCCTTAGCTTTTATTTCTCATAAAATGAAAAGCGGAGATTACCAGGCAGTGCTAGAAGAACATCTTAAGCCCTACCTTGGACGTTTCCGCTCTGCAAAATTGACTTTCCAGCAGGACAACGCAGCCATACATGCGAGCAAGTCTACGAATAATTTGGGACACACTGTATATAAAAAAGGAGATAATGGTTTTGTTAAATTATTAATTATTCAAATTATAAGCTAAGCAAGCATCGAAAAAATTTGATGGTATTACACACAATACGTAAAGAAATCGAACTTTTTACTTTGATTCTCGACTACATCTTAAAAAATGGATAATAGCGTAGGAAAAAGTCCATTTGGGGATAACTGACAAAAATTCCTGTAATTTCTTATCCTAAAAACTAATATAAAAAATATTTTAATTGAATTTTTGGAAAAACGAGAAAGGTGCAAAAAACTGAAAAGTTGCTTACCAGAAATAGATCTACAAATCTATTATAAATCTGGTTTTGATGGTGAGTGTAATTTTTATTTTAATCGTAAAAAATAACATGAAAAATACTTTAAATTTTTGGAAAAACGACACAACAACGGAATATTTACGCCCGTATTCTCTCGTAATAATTGTGGTAATTTTTTGGAAATAAAATTTCAAATTAATTACTACAATGTATTATTAATTAACAGACTTTATAGAAATCGGGCAGTCTCACCATGGTGACGTCACGGAACTATTTGTGGCTGAAATACATTGTTTGCCATGGCAAAATATGGGACGCGTATTTTTTGTTTTTGATCAAAAATTTATTTCACAAACTAAAGGCTTCATGAAGATTTAGGTAAATAATGTAAAAATTCACGATTTCTGCCAAAAAAAAGTTGTACATCTTGGGAAGCATAAGTTTTTAGGAAAAGCTAAATCCTTTTAAAATCCACATAGAAAATTTTTTTAAAATCAACTTTATTTTAATATGATATATAATTATGAAGTTAATAAAAAATGTTTGTACATGTCCTAAGGAGTCTAAAATTATATATTTGCAGAATACGTACAGTTTTAAAATTCATAAATATCACATCCTTTACAATTTGAATAGGAAAATAATTGAAATTATGATTTTTGCTGTTCTTTTTTATTTATTTTAATTATTACTTTATTAGTTTCAAGTGCTCTATTTGTTTAGATTTTTCTGCTTTTCCCCTTTGAGTAAATTGTTACTTTTTCAATTTATGTCTGGAGGCATTTGCGATTTATACTTTATTGGTGTTGTTTCGTCGAACTTCTAATTTCCAAGCATGAGCTTTTGAACCTCAGCAATTCCTGGAACTTTTTTCCACTCTTTTTCCTTTTCTTTTTGAAAACTGGCCTTCTTTCTCTGGTAAAGGTAGTATTACAGTCTGTCAAGTTAAAGCGTGGGTGGCTTTACTCGCAGTCGGTAAGGTGTATCGACATGATTTTGGTGTCAAAATATTAAGAAGAGCTCCCT
>NC_046660.1:16392741-16398737 GCF_010883055.1 Belonocnema kinseyi
AGGGAGCTCTTCTTAATATTTTGACACCAAAATCATGTCGATACACCTTACCGACTGCGAGTAAAGCCACCCACGCTTTAACTTGACAGACTGTAGATTCATGGCGCCAGTATACATCCTCACATTTCGGACAATGAATCCGGTATCATCTATGGATTCTATAAGATGTGACTTCTTTGAGTTATGATAAGTTGCAAAATGTGTTACAAAGCGGGCAACTCACAGGGTTTTTCCCATAGCCAGTTGCTAAGAAAGTTTCACTTTTTCTTGCAAAATGATTTACTCAGTGCATGATACTGATGCCGATTTTTAAAAAGAGCTGCATTTGCATCTTTTATTTATTGTAATTTCTTTCAATTTTTCAGGATTCGAATATTTCCTTGTTTGCACAATGCGATCCATTTCCAACGAAGAGTGTGCAGAATCATGCATCGTATAATCGAAAACTGCTACAGACCGTTTCGTTTATGCACCTCGATAGCAAACAGCAGTACATATTGATATCCGATCATTTGTCGAATGATCAGTTGGAAAATAATCTATCACCATTAACTTGTAATTCTTAAAAAAGTCTCGCTGCATTGTTAAATGATTTGAATTAATCGTAGCGCGATATTTCTTCTCTTTGATCTGTTCTCTGACAATCTTCGATTTTAAGACAACGCATCACTTTAGGCAAAAGGTATCCCAAATATCTTTGATATTCGCTCAATCCCTTCTTTGATTTTTTAATCCGATTAGTTAAAGCTCAAAATTGCCTCAATAAATGCAAAGACATCCTCTTTTAAAGGGTTAATTTAAACTATTTTCGTCGCAGAGTGAAATTTGGTATTTTCAATTCTTACTTTCGGATTGTCTTCTCGAAACAGGTTAAATATTTCACTGATACTTCGCGTTAAATATCTTTTTACTTTCTTAATTCTTTCATCATTTTCCTTAACTAAAATTACATCGTTATTATTTGGGCTTTGTCTGATATAACCTACATGATCACTTAAATAATATTCTAATACTAATTGCACGTCTACATCATTCACAGAATATTCAGTGTACTCATATAGGACAGGAGTGGAATATATACTGCATTTTTAAACGAAAATTTTCTGTACTGATCTATCATATATTTTGTTCTTTTAGAACACGTTAAAAGTAAATTTTGCTTTATATATTATCTTGGCAATAGCGTCATCAGACGGATCTTTTCTCGTCCATTTTTAGTTTTTCAAAACATTTTGAAAATTGTGTACCCATTCGTGGCGAGAAAAGCATTTTTCTGACAATGATAAATTATAACCTTTTTTTCGCGAACTTTCTGTGAAAGTTGATGGATTTCGACAAGACATAATTGCCATAACAAAAAACAATTAACTCATGAAGCTGTGAGAGTGGGTCACTAGAATTGTTGTATGTCACTTTCTTGTGAATAGTTTCGAAGTCAGAACATTTTTTTTTTCGCTCTCGCATTAATTAGTTTTAAAGCATTAGCCATATTATCTTAACGAATGAAAAACAACTAAAAAACTATGTGAAGCACTGTTATTATTCAATACGATTTTTTCTACTCCAGATATTTCAAAAGATGAAATGGAACTAAATACTATATTCTATTTTTCCGTATTTCCGGTTTTTTCTAATAGTGCATTAAATTGTTTCAATATTGATTATATTTGCAAATGTATTCAGAGTTACCTATACTCACAGGATATCTTCATCATATTACAATAAATCTTAAAAAATCCCCCAACAAATTGAAGCTGGCCTTTTTTGAGAAAATTGACTTTTTAGTTTTTTTTTATGAAACGTGTACTCCATTTTGGTAATTTTTTACTTTTTTTAAATTTCTTAGTGAATTTAAAAGAATTTAATTCTTCCTGAAAGCTCCTGCAAGGAAAAGAAATTTTGCGTCAATTGGTTTTCAAGATATCGTACATTGTTTTTCAATCCTGACTTTTTACATAATTCAGCTGAATATTCATTTAGCCCTAAATTTGTAAAAAAATTTGACTTAAAACAAAAATTACGTGTCCAATATTTTGCTTAGGAATATAATATATTTCAGCTTCTAACCATTCCGTGACATCACTAGGGTCAGACTGCCGAATTTCATGTAAAATCGGCCACACAATCTTTCTTTTCCTTCAACAAGTCCGGTTTTTCTACTAGATGCAGAAGATTCCATAGACCTTAGTTTACAGACGATTTAAAAATCAAGGGCACTTTCATACCCGAAAAAGTTGATTTTCTAGGGAAATTTCCGCGGATAGTGTAAAAACCGGACCGGATGAGGGTCCCTTAACGTCAGATTCGAATTTAACGCACCAAAATATATAAAGATATTATTTTCCAAACTTTTTAAAGCCGATTCAGAAAACAAGGGTAATTTCATACCCAAAAAAACTTTTCTTTACTACTCATGAGTATCAACACTCGATCCTTAGAAATATAGAAAATAAAATCTCTTGGTTCTAGGTGTAGCCCCATGCTGATAAAAATATTCTTAAAAGAAAATATAAAATCATACTATCTATCAAAAATTATTATATTTCATTTCAGTTCGATTTTTTTAACCTTTGTATTCAATCAGGTTTTCGTTAAAGCTATCTTCAAAGCATTTCTGATCTTTCTTTGCTTCGTCATTTTGCTTAAATCTAGGATATCAACTACGATGCGGAGACTAGCTCGCCCACGTTTCGCGCTTCAACGATTGCTTCCCTAAAAATAGAGGACAATTCGGACCTACCCTCTGCCTCGCTTCGTACCTCAAGGAGATAATCTCCGCTCCTTGTCTGACATACACTCTTAATTTAGACACCAAGGTTGTTGGGTTTAAGCTTCGTTTTCAGGTTTTTGAGAACCCGCTCGTAACTTCGCGCCTTCGTCGGTTTCACCAGCACCACCCTTGGTCGAGCACGTCATGGGGCCTCCTTTTTCTTTCTTAGTTTAGGGAGCGATCTCGCCCTCTGAGCTTCTTTTTGCTTTTCTGGTATCCCCGCTCCAACAATTTGGGTTGTCAGCTTTTTTTCCAATGTTCCTTAGCCTGCTGTCTCCTCGAAAATCATGGTTAGCTCTTTCGCCTTCTATGCCGATGCAAGGGCTGCCTGCTTCTGAGTTCCCTTTCGAGCCAAAGCTTTTCCGACTGTCGTCTTTTTAGCTTCTCCTACCTTTTTGTTAAAAAACACAAAAATCCAATATTCTAATCTGTTTAACCAGCCTTCCATCGATCCTGAATTCCTTCTCATTTTCTGTATGACATCAAATACGTCACCTATAACTTTATGAACTTTATGAACTTTATGGCCTCTCACTTCTCTTCGGAGGCTACTATCTTGCTCCTCCTTCAGGTCGGGTTCTCCATTAGAAATTTTTTCATAAAAGATCTTCTGAGAAATAAAGGCAAGCTCTCAATTCTCCATAGCCCTGATTTAGACCAACTCGAAGTCCTCAATACGATTACTTTCTAAGTTACAATTTGTGGTTCGGCTACATTTTGTTTCTACGAGTAGCTAGAAAAATATTAGTCTACTTCGGCAGAGCACCGTATGTGGGGGTTCGGTCTCAATTCTCTGGAAGGTGACCTGCTATCCTAGAGATACTGTTTATAACACCACACCCTGGAGCTATGGCTTTCAATACGGTTGTTAATACCCTGTCTCTCGGTGCGAGGCCACCCTATCTGGAACACGGGTACGCGCCCTGCAGCCTGGTCAAAAGCGCTGGGAAGAGTAAAAACTGGCACCTCCGAGACCGATGATGAGATCCACTAGCCTAACAGAATATTTTGCATTTAACCGCAACAACACCCTTATAAGGTACGGAGTCTGTCTTGTTTATCCAATCTTCTTCAACTGATGCGAGCGTCTTTTAGTCCATTTATATCGTCGGTTTTAACATTTGAGTTGAATCATCCAAAGCTTTCGCAGCACCATATACTGAATAATTAAAACACATAGGTCGGACTTCTCCGAAATATCCTCACGAAGGGAGGACTTTTCTTTATAAGTATCGTATAAGGTACTTATAAGGTACCTGTCTTTATTTGCATTCTCCTTGGCAATAATATATTTTGTCAACAGGTGCTGAAAATTCAATAACAAACAGTAACAAAGTTACAAGCACCCGGCTATCGTACGACCCTGCGGGCTCATGTTTACCTTCTTCGCCACTTCGCAACCCCTTGGTTTCCTGACTTTACCAGCCCAATAGGACTGTCTGCTCTTTAGACATTTGCTATAACTGTAAGTTAGTTAAAATAAATCCCATTTATATTTAATTGCCTTTATTGACTTCACCTAGTTCTCGACGCTCCAAATCCTCCCCTATTCTTTAATTTGCGAGATTCCTTACAAAACATGGTTAGTTTTTGGAGTCAAGGAGAACTACGTCAGGCTTAGAGAGCGCTACATAAAAAATTTTATATTTCCTTTTGGAGGGTTTAAGTGGAGCGTTACTAAGGCTAATGCCGTAATAATAACCAAAATGGTAATAAAGCACTTTATTGTCGCATTGTGCCTTTGGATATAGGTCGTTTCCACACGAGTCGAAGAAGCAGGCACTTAATGTTCAAGATGCTCTGGGTGTGCATGACACATTCTGGAGCTATCGTCGGAAATATCTTGGCTCAAAATCTGGCAAAGGTTCTAAAGTGGAAAAGAGACCGTCTTGGCATGCCAAAATGAAACCTTAAGGCATGGGTACTCTAGACGGTTAAGATTTCATGCATTTTCATCAACCCTGATACTTAACTCAAGGCCTCGGGTTTCAGCAGCTGTCTTTGCTGCTTTGTACAGAAACCTATCTTTGTCAAATTCGTCGCGCTTTCAGACCATTTTAAGAAAAGCGTCTTATCTATTTGACATTATACGTGCTGTTCTCAGAATAAACCTGTTGGGGAGGCATTCTATATGCATTATATTATGACCACCTGCACTGCGTTAGATGTAGAGTCGCGGAACAGAAGACCTAATGTGCGTGAGTTTTTTACGCGCATAAACTTTCTTGACCCTATAGGCCGGAAGATGAAGTCTGCCTCATGAGACGTTTTTGTCTGCTTCGGAGAGTATTATTTACAGATGACACGTCCTGAATGAGGCTCCGTAGGACACCTAGAAATGTAAAGGTCTCTCCAGCCACGCGGAGTCGTATAGCGCTTATGTCGACGAACTCCTTGTCTTCGGGGATGCTATTAAATTTTCTCCATGTGACATGAGTTACTTATGCTTTTGATTTCCTGGTTTACCGCAGAATTACCCTTCGAAGTTGTAAAGTGTGAGAGATAGTGGCAATAATTTGAGGGAAAAGAGGACTGGGCTCGTGGTTTGTTTCTGAAAGACAATTCTCTGTGAAGTGACGGTGTTCGATGTCACCGAATGGACATCAATCTCTATAAATCTCACGATGTGCGAATAAACCTTAAAGCTTCCGAACAGACAGATTATAAGTCTATGGAAGGTTACATTAAAACATGTTCGGTAATCAATCCGGGTCATCTACAAAAACCACTTTTAGGAAGCGGCATCTTTTCAGACGCATCGAACGATGAGCAGGTTATTCTGATATCCCACTGCGTGGATTCCGGACTTTGTAGGCTCCTCTCGAAAAGACTTGCGCCAATTCTAGCCTGGACGGTTGGTCGACATTGACTGGAGGATCTTGATATAGTCACAGAAAAACTTTGGGTTTTCTCCTACCAACCGCTCCCTTCGATCCACACTTCTCCTAGCGTCAGATGGTACTCTTATTCTTCCAACTATATGCTGCCTTACAGTCAAAAGCTTCGATTTTTTAAGTGTGTCATTACGGATCCGCAGTTCACGCGTTGACTGCCAAACCTTGGCGGTAAAGTATCTGCCAATCGTTATATCGTGAATCACACACTAAATGTGGGACGCGTACTTTCTTGCCCAGCCTATGTTTTGGCGTGTTAATGCATTGTTCTTTTGGTCGTGGGATCAAACGTTGGATTTGTTTTGCAGTTTAGATAAACGAAAGCTGTTGAT
>NC_046660.1:16398837-16403005 GCF_010883055.1 Belonocnema kinseyi
ATGACACAGAGGTGGGATTCTTTGGAAAAATCGCCACGAAACTCGTCATACAGTTAAGCCAGCTCTTTTGGCTCAAAAGAATCCTTATAGTTAATGCTTCGCATCAATCACTGGATAATCTTCGTGTCTACCTCTTTAAAAATAGATAAATACGCGGAGCATTTCCCCCACCGCTGATTGAATAGGCGGCAGATGATGGGGAAGAAGTGACATTAGGAACAACCGCGGAAAGCAGGCACTTTCTGAGAGATGATTACGATTTCTTGATAAGGAGGAACATTGACATGCAGGTTTCTCCTAAGTTCCAAGTTCTAGCTGAAATAGTTAAATCCCTTCTTGAGGATAAGTCGGAGAAATCCGATCTCTTGGCCATCAATTGCTCAGTTTATGGTGTTGCAAGAGCTTTGGCAGATTCAAATCGAAGAGTAAAACCGATGATTAATCAACAGACTAAAAGACGCTTGCATCAGTTGAACAAGAAGATTGGATGAAAAAGACAGACTGCTTCTCGTGATTAATGTATGATTGACTTCATAAAATTTGATAGAGAAATATCTATCAATTGCTTTCTAAGAGGTGAAAAGGGAACTTAGAGGCACAAACAAATTTTCCGATGCAGGAACAGACGGTATGAAGAACTTCTAGTGGAGAAAGTTTATTTTTACAACTCAACATCTGCGCCATATATTCACATCATATTTAAACTCAGAAATGCCCATTCCACTCTTTCTTTATCTCTTTCTTTCTCTCTCACTTTTGCTTACGCACGTACTTGAAACCCAGCTTTCATCATCTTCTTTTACATTTACAACTGCGAGCCTGCATACTCTAAACGCTCACCATTACACAAACACTTAGAATTAATTTAGTTTTGTACCTTATAGGGATAACCTAGTAGTATATGTGAATAACCTAGAGATGTATGCATCTGATAAGAGCAAACTTCAAACTGCTTTAAATATCGTAAAGGAGTCCACAGGAATGTGGAAAATGTTGATTGGTCAAGAGAAGGAGAAACGCGTTATTAACCAGAGGAAATTACAGAGTGTGGCATTCAATTCTTTTGTATCCGGTATTTTACTTCAAAATTGATGCGAGATCCTACGTGGCGTTTTAACAAAAACCTGGAAGGTTAGCACATTTTTAACCATAAACTGATACTTCGAATCAGTTTGCAGCAGAATTTATAAATTCGCTAGGCTTGCAGAGTCAATTTACGTGTATGAATTTATCATTTCCATATCAAGAAATGCATCTGTCATTAAGGAAGTTTTCACTCTACTTCCGACTGTAGCACCAGAATTCAAACCTCAAAGATTCAACATTGGGTATTATTTTATACTTGAACACATTTGATTTCATATGTTCTCTATTAACCTCTGTCGATCTCACTTTTTGACTACTTACATGACCATATTGAATTCACCCGTCTCATGTAACATATTATCGAGTTGTTGTGTAAACATATGAGTCCTTTGTTAGCTCTTATTTGTGTATAATAATTACCAACTGTGATGCATCTTGTATCTATTGACGTGTGACTATTGATATTAATTATTAGTTTCTTTTTCGCGGTTTTTTCATTACTCAAGTCTGGCTCCTGGAATTTTTATCATGAGTTAATTTTACAAGCTCAACTGGTATCCGAAATGAAGTTATTCTGACTTCTTAAGGTTAAATTAAAGATATATTTTGGTTGAAACAGAAATTGGTTTTGATGGTTTATTTCCTAGTTTCAATAATTAGATGATAAATAAAAATATTGCCAATAAAACAGCTTTTCGTGTAATGCAAGAAAATATTTGTATAGAAGAGATTGGTGTGAACTTTCGACTGTAAAAGTGTGCCAAGTCTCATCAAACATCTTTTTAATTCGTCCGTAATTCCAGTTGACTTAAATCTAGGGTTTAATGTATGGCACTGATAACACATTATCCTTGAACGAAATGGAGTCTAATATTTTTTCTAATCGGAGTTTAAAAAAACTTATTAGAGATCTGAAAACATGTTTTTCGCTGGACTGAATAATTGTTTCTTCATAGAGGAACATTTGAAACGATAAAAGTATTCAAACATCATTTTTAACATATCTTGACATAACTCGACCTCAGAATTTCAAAAATGACGTTTAAAAAATGTGTGTTCACCAAATTATTTTCTTAACAAGTCTGTTTTTTATTTCAAGATTAGTGGTACAAAACAAGAAATATTGTAGCTAATCAATATTTGTTGATTTTATACAAAAATTATATGAATGAATGTAAAATTCGGGCATTGCAGGCAAGGAATAAAATTAGTTTTCATCCAATATTGTTTTAAATTGTATCTACCGTGATTAGAAATGAGTTATCTCTATTGATCCAGAAGATTGACTGACATTATAAGCAAATTATATCTAGAAATACATATTGTCTCTCCAGCCTATTTTTTAATTTTATAAACAAATCGAGCAATGGCGTGCACTAATTTTTCTTCACTATTATAACAGTTTTAACCCATTAAGCCCTGACGGGACGCATTTTTCCATTTCTTCAGCCTTCTTAAGTTCAATGAAAACTGGCAATAAAAAATTTTTAATAGATCAATAGCTCTGTAGAATTTCACGATCTTTCTGAATTTGCCATTGGTTTTATAGAAAAACGTAATCTGAATAGGTTATGTTCGCTTTTTTAGCGAAAATTCGTGTTGCAAAGAATTCTTTTTTTAAATCCATGCTTTCGGGTCGAAATCAAAGAGGAATGTGTTTGAAAAGTAAATATATCACGTACTCGAATCTTTTTCTTTCGTATCTAAGTGATTCCACTTAGGAAATAAAATTTTAACTATTCAAAATGACGTCTCACAGTCAAAAATTTTAGAGGATATAGTAGTTTTGGCACATTAAAATTGATTTCTCATAAATTCACGTAAAAATTTGTAGAAAGGGGTTTTGGAGGTCGCTGATTACGAATCCGAGCTCAAATTTGACAAATTCAAAATGGTGGATCCAAAATGGCGTCCAAAAAATTGAATTACACTTATTAGTATGATAAAGTATACTAAGGTGTATTTTGGTTTGCTGATTAGGAATTTGAGATCAAATTTAACATATTCAAAATGGCGGATACAAAATGGCGGTCAAATTTGATCTCGGATTCTTAATCAGCAATCGCCAAAACCCGCTTCTACAATTTTTTACCTGAATTTGTGAGAAATTGATTTATATGTGCAAAAACTACTATATCGTCAAAATTTTCAACTTTGAGATGCCATTTTGAATAGTTACAATTTAATTGTCTACGTGGAATCACTTAGTCGCGAAAGAAAAAGATTCAAAGACGCGATATATTTACTTTTCGAACACATTCGTCTTTGATTTCAATCCGAAAGCATCGATTTAGAAAAAAAAATCTTTATAACACAAATTTTCGCTAAAAAACAAACATAACCTATTCAGATTACGTTTTTCTAAAAAAAAAAATGTCAGATTTGGAAAGATCGTGAAATTTTACGTAGATATTGATCTATTAAAAAAAATGTTCTGACAGTTTTCATTGAGCTTAAGAAAGGCTGAAAAAAGTGGAAAAATGCGTGCCCTAAGGGCTTCATGGGTTAAACTAGTCTGATGAAAACATTACTTATTTTTAGCATTAAGTCCTGAATTTCGAACTTGTTTATAAAATAAATAAATACTTGATGACTTAAATAATCTTACAAATATAAAAAACAATGGTAGATACAGCAAATCCAAAACAGCCAATTCTACAATCTCTTTTATGTTCGTAAATTCTACTTTTCAATCTCCTGCCAGGAGATTCGTTTTCGAATCTTTTTTATTACCTAAAATTTTTTCTAAAGTATGGTTATTTTGAAAATAAACGTAATGTTAAATTTTATTAAGGATCTCCTTAATCTTTCAGAAATACCTTGGACGTATTGCAAGGTAACTTTTAGATCAGTTTTTTTGTGATTTTCCAACCATTTCTTTTTCTTCTTTCTATAATGGAACAAATGATAGGATTCATAATTTGAGTAACTACCTGACCAAGATGGTTTCTTAAACCAGTTCGTGATTAAATTTCCACTATGTATTCTTTGAATTTTCAAATCTAAGGAACCTAAGATGTTTTTTTTCTTTTTCAAGAGTAAATTGAATGTTTTCATCGATACTATAAAATATATTTAAAAG